>NC_061787.1:23412979-23430293 GCF_022458985.1 Mugil cephalus
GTCTTGTGGGGGCGGTAGGGCTAATAAATTGTACTTAGTTATTTTACACTGAAATCAGTATACTTGTTGCCAGACAACGCCACCTCAGGTACTCCCCCCTAAGGACATTACTATTACCAGATCTTCGGTTTTACACAATTTACAGGTCCGTTGCTCGGCAAGCAAGAGACGTGGCCCATGAAATTAGTCACAATAATATTTTATTAATACAAAGGATCCAAACAAAAGAAAATGCAAAAACAAAAGTCAGACACACGTGAAAAGAGCACACCCGTGAACGACCCACATCCCTGGAAACGGCACAGCAGACAGGAGGATCTCCTACGATCACCCACACCACTACAGGCCGTCAGCCCCTGAAAAAAAAAGAAAAGCACCAAATATAATCAGCAAATATACAAAGTTAAAATATCACCAGATGAAATGATAAAACTGCTAATACAAATCAAATCGCCAGCATCAATTGAACACAATCGGAATTGAATGAAAAACGAAATCCAAAAGTGTGAACCAGATAAAAGGGGTCACGAAACCCTCACTAAAAAAAGAGTGGACGCTGGCAACCGAGAACGGGCTGCTACGAGCCGCGGCGAAGGCGAACGAACCAACCACAGGTGGGCGACAAGCGCAATAGGACGGACGGCAGCAAAGCACCGCAGCACGCCGGAGCCAGCCAAACCCGAGCCGGGAAACAGCTGCACGGACGGACAGGAACTTGAAGCAGGACAAAGCAGCAGAGGTCATGCAGACGGAAGGGAGCCAATGGAGGTGATGGACTTGATCCTACTTAAACAAAAAAGGAAATTAAATACCCGATCGCTCCCCCCACAGGACAGGTTAGACTCAGAAAGAACGAAATACATACCTTATGGTACAGCACCTGTTCATGCAACCAGTGAGACGAGGCAAGAGCAGCGAGCCGCTACCAGCATTTACCTGTGACCACACTACATTAAACTACTGATAACGAGAGATCCAGCACAACGAGAAAGGATACGCACCAGACAAGGAGACCACATGGAGCCAGAATCCACCCACAGCCCCTTTGTCACAGCACAAGAGTGCTATTCTCTTTTCAAGAGAAATAGTTAAGGCTCCCTCAAATACAAAACTGGCAAAACGTACGCGGCCCCCGGAGTTACCTGTTGCAGCCACACAGGACGTCCCAGAAATTACGCCAGCGGGAGACAGAGGGAGGAGGCGTAGGAGGGGCCGCTCTTTTATCCACGACCCCATCATAATTGACTCCTGGCCACGCCCAGCCGCATAATTATATGCTGCTACAGCCGGTTACCCTGATTATCCAGCCAAAGGAAACAAAAGCACGCCATATCTTTATTGTCTACCTCCTCACCAGTAAACAACCACCTATGACACAATTGAGAACGAGGCTCGCCATCTTCTTTCTCGTTCAAATACGGAATAGAAACCGACCCGGAGTTCCGGACAACAGCAGCGTAGCAGATGGCTACACGCACCTGTATGACCTGGCTTTGCTAAGGCGTAGATTGTCAGCACTATCAGTCTGCACGGTGTGTCAGGGACAGACTCCCCCGCCTGCGACTTGTGCCACCCACGCCATTTCTGGTAGTGGGGGGACTGCGTGCGCGCTCTCCCCTGATAATGTGTAGACTGTAAATCTTACTCCTGCAACGCTTTCAGTAGACAGCCTGGGACACACACGCACAGAGCGAGAGAGAGACAGAAGGATGAGCTGGATAAAAACAGCATATAGTGGGTTTAGCTTTCCCCCCGGGGCACATATCCCAGCTGACGTTCTGGGACCAAACCACGATGAGAGTGAGGGTGTGGAGACGGGACACATATTGTCCAAGCCTTTGCGAGTATCGCTTCTCGGCTTTTGGCTAAGACTGCGATCGCTCCCTCAGGGTGGTGAAAGTGATTGTCTCTGTGACATAGCTTTTACGCCAACTTTTTTGGAGAACATAATTGCACAACTTTGTCTATTTTTAAGGGTTCATCTGTTTATTACAGCTGCATCCTTACGGATAAAGTAGTTCATTTTCTTTGCGTGTTTTGCACACAAGGTAAGTTTTGCATTAATTTATTGTTATTTATTGGTTTTATTGTTTTAATCCAGTTGTTTGTTAGAAACATTTTATAGCTGTTTTTTAGCACCCCAAGCTGGTGGTGCCTCCAAAATGTCGGCCAGCTATCCCGGCACACGGAGGCACCACAGGTCCGCTTCTCTTCGAAGGAGGTTGAGGGAAAACACGTGGGGATGTCAAGATTTGACTTCTCACGGAATCTAATACAAAAGACCTTGAAGTTTACGCAGATGACCTCAACTGTATTCTGCCCTTACCCTTAACAAGGGCTTTGACGTAAGCTTCTGTTCAGCATTGTTACTCCGTGACTTTTGGATAAGGTACGAAAATGTGAAATCCCAGTTCTCGGCTTTTAATGTGGAGAAACTGACTGATAATAGCCTGAAAAACGGTTATTGTAGAATGTTCAATGAAACAGTAAATGCTGAGGACATTTGTCATGGCTGGGAAGATTTTGCACTGTTAAAGGCCAGGCTCCCAAAGGGGTTAAGGATGAGGACGGCATCGGGAAAACTGTGCCTGGAGGGTACCCATTCAACAATGGCAGGACCCCCAGGGCTTCCAGGGCCTGAAACATCTACCATCAATGATAGTTCTTGGTGAAAACAGGGGCTATATCCACTACCAGGGACAGCCCAAGCTCTGCCGCAAGTGTGGCGAGCATGGGCACTGGTAGAGGCATGTGATAAAATCGTTTGTGGGAAATGTAGAAAAATTTGGGGCACACCTTTGAGGAGTGCCCCAAAATGGCAGAAAGTGCAATCCTGGGGAGAGGGAGACCACCTGTTCAGAGATTGCCCAAAAATCTTTTGCCAACAAGTTGAAACTGACAAAACAAAAGGATATGGTACAAAATGGCGGAAGGAGAGAGACGGTTACAGAGCTGATTGAAGGGGCGGGCCGGAAATTTCAAATCTCCCCCCAAAAACCCCGTCATTGGTGGAGATGTGGAAGAAGGGAGGGGCATGGTCCACCCCCACGACTAGCACTGAAACAGAGGAGATGGGTCAGGGGGAGGGTGGACCCACTGGTGGAACATGACAATCAAGAAACCCAAGATGAACCCCTCCCCGATGCCCAACCTTCTAAGAGGCTTGCATCAGAATTGTCCTCTGAGTCTCTTGAAAACTCAGAGAAGAGGGGAAGGGTTGAGACCGCATCAGAAGATTCTTCTGAAGATTCTTGGTGGGTCAAGAATCTTCCCCTCCGATTCACCCAATGAGGTCTCTTTTTTTAATATTGCTCTACAATAAACCCCCGAAAGACACAAAGCTAAACGCAACATTGCAGCAACGGCCCCCACCTAGACGTCGAGGGGGAATGGGGCTCAACCACTTCACTCTCAGTCTGTGGAAGTGAAGGAGGGGGCTCCATTCACAAGAAATTAACAACATGTGTTTTAGTTCAAACCACTCGTCATAACATTTTAGTCTTTAAAATGTCAAACCTGTTTATTTTAACAATACTCATGGCAATTACCTTCTCAACCATAAATGTGAGAAGTGTAAAGTCGAGAGTTAGAGCACAGAGTGTTTTATCATTTCTTAGTTCTTTTAAGTCAGATGTGTTTTTATTACAGGAATGTTGCATACCGTTTTTTAAAACACTACACACAATGGGAGGGCATATGGTCAGGGAAATCAATATGGAGCGGGTCAAATTACAACAGAAATGATGGGGTGGCCTTTTTAAAATCAAAACATCCTCACATTCTGGTGAAGGGCCGCACGGTGGTGAAAGACGGTAGGGCGCTTTTAGCACATTTGACTTTTATGGGACAGGATTTTAACCTTCTTAATATTTATGGTTTTAATGAAAGAAATGACAGGTATGACCTTTTGGAAGACTTGCAGTCCCACATGCTGGGTCAAAAACCCATTGATTTAGGGGGTGATTTTTAAACCCTGCATTTTAAGCAAAGGGGATAGAAGAGGAGCAGGAGACGATTTTAAAACGGACAAGCGTCGGTTTTAAAAAAAGACGATGTGTGACGTTTTTAACTACAGGACTGTTTTAAAATCATGCATCCAAGAGAGGAGGGCTTCACCGGGGTTCAGTGGTGACGGCGCCAGAGCCTCTCCCATAGATTATTTGTTCCCAGGGACTGTGCACCCACGGATCCCTACATTGACACCTGTCTTCTTTTCTGATCACCACATGCTATCTTGCACTTATCACTCACTTTGGGTGCGACACCAGGAAGAGGTCTGTGGAAACTCAATTGCTCCCTCCTAGAAACAAAGACATAGTAGTCGGTATAGGGAGCAATATAGAGAGTGGCAGACCCTTCAGGATTATACAACTCACGAGCAACTGGTGGGAAATGGTTAAAGGGAGGACCCAGACTTTTTTTAGACGAGCAGGGAAAAAAAAAAGTACAAGAAAACAGATGCATGATGGGACTGCAAAAACGACTTCAACGGTATTTTGATTAAATAAACATGGGTTCAATTTTAATGATGAAATAAAGCAAGTGAAAACAGAAATGTCAAATTTGGCAGAAATCCAAAGTAAAGGAATTATTCTTCGAAGTAAAGAACAAGAAATAGAAGAAGGAGAAAAATGTAGGAGATACTTTTTTAAAAAAATTATGAAAAAGGGGAGGGAATGTCCTAAAACTGAGGGGGCCGGATGGTAGCCTGGCAAGCACTTCAGATGGGGCCCAGCAGGTTGTCATCAAATTCTATAAAAAATTTTATACAAGGAAAAAGCTGTTGAGAATGATACAATGACTGAAGTTTTAGATTTTATTGACCGGACAGTTACAGACAGTGTGATTTTAACCAAGATTTTACCCTTGAAGAGTTTAACAAGGCTATCTTGAGTTTTAAGAGAGGGAAGTCCCCAGGCCCTGACGGACTTCCTGTGAATTTTATCAAACGTTCTGGGACTTTTTAGTACCTGACCTGCTTGTTGTTTTTAAAGACTTTAAACGGCTGGACCTTTTACCGGGACAGTTTTAGAGTGGGGGCAGTGACACTCCTCCACAAAGACAAAGAAAAAACGGACCTGAAGAACTGGAGACCAATCACGCTCTTAAACTCTGACTGTAAACTTTTTAACAAATTTTTTAGCGACACGGATGAGCATGGTTTAGAGGACTTGTTTCACCCGGATCAAGTCTGTGCCATACGGGGAGGAGGATCACAGACGGCCTGGTACTGATCCGAGTACACCATCGGGTTACGCGAGAGACAGAAACATTCGGCTAGTAGTCCTAAATTTAGACTTTGAGAAAGCCATTGATCGAGTCTCGCACCAGTACCTTTTTAGGGTATACTGCAAAAAATGGGCTTCCAGAGAGGTTTATAACGTGGGTGGGACTGTTGTACCGGGGATTAGCAGCAGATTTCTATTTAAAAGGGCATCTTACAAAAGCAGTCGATTTTAACTGCGGTGTCCGTCAGGGCTGTCCGTTATCTGCCCTCCTCTATGTGGTTTGTAAAAGAACCATTGGCACAGATCTTGAGAAGGGACAAAAGAATCAATGGAGTGGGAATTCGGGAAGCGGGGGACTCCCCCACCAAGTGCATTTTGTACATGGACGACATAAACATTTTATGCACTGACCTTTTATCTGTGAACAGACTCTAGATTTGACAGACTGGTTTGGACAAGCCTCTGGCTCAAGACTGAACAGAGAAAAAACTCAAGCACAATTTTACGGAGCATGGACGCAGACAAAAGAAAACAGGACTCGATGTGACTCAGACACAGGAAAACCAGAAATATATTGGTATAAAATTTGACAGGGAGGGAGGAGGGAATGCAAAATTGGGAAACAGACGTGGTAGGAAAGTTAGACAAAGACTAGGATTTTGGGGACTTAGAGGACGGGACGATAGAAGGGAAGGTTTTAATCATTAAAGCTGTGATTTTACCTTACTTTTACTAAATCAGTTCTGTTTTTACCCCGCCTAGAAAAATGTGCTTTTAAATCTAGATCGGGCCATTTTTTACTTCATAGGGGGATCAAAATGGGAAAGACTGAGGAGACACCAAATGAAGAAACAAAAGGAAAAAGGAGGCAAGGGAGAAACCTGACTTACGTCTGTTTCCCCCGGAAGCAGATACACTTCACCCCAAATTTGCAAATGCCACAGACCCATCCAGGAATCTCAAGACAGCGGCGATGACAAGATTCGGGATGGGACCTACCTCAGAAGACTGAAAATTATACCCAAAGACTTAAGAACACCTGTGTCTTTTAACCTACCACCTGCATATGCTTTTATTCAAATGTTTTTAAAGCATTTAAGTTAGAGGGTGAAAAACCCTACAGCTTTTATGTAACCATCGCCATGTCATCTCTTTTTGTGCAGGAACGGGAGCCAGTGAACCCAAATGCGCGGGCTTGCACTCGGCGAGCCCTCCACAGTTTGGCGCAATGTAAACCATCCGCTCTCCCAAACAGACTCCGGGACCTGTCATGGATGGTGGCACATGAGATCCTCCCGGTCAGGTCCGTCATGCACTCCCGGGGCATGGCAAAAAAGTCAACCTGCCCCCCGACCGGGTTGTGGCGCACCTGAGACGGTGAGGCACTTGCTCTGGGAGTGCAGCGCTGCCGAAGCCCTGTGGGCAATGGCTGGCTCCTTAAATTTCCCGTATTGCCAGCAAGGGAGGTCCTTACAGCCCAGCTGGTGCTGTATGGGGTGAGCCATGACAATAAATCACAGAGTAAAGAAGAGTTTGCCAAGCAGTGGCTCGCCCTAGCCGCCATCAAAGACGCCATGTGTACCTCCAGAAACTTGCTGGTAAGAAGGCACATGCAGATCCCCCCCGTGGCTGTGATCCGGATTGCTGCAGCAACGGCCAAAGCTGCCGGAGTTGCAGGCGGCAAGCCAAGGACACTGCCACAAAGAAGAATCGCCTCTGTGCCTATTCGGAAGAAGGAGCCAGAGTCACACGGGAAAAGGTCAAAGCAGCGGCGGCCTGGCCCTCCGGGAGTGGAAGGTGGGAAGGAGCAACAGGGTGGGGATCCCCTCTGTGCACCAGGACGGATACCGAGAGACCCCCTGTTTCGGGGCGGAAATGAGTAGACTTATTAAGGACTCACTCCGCTTCTGTACAAAAGAGAATATACAAAAAATGTTTTAAAAACATATTTATTTTATCTTAACTAAAATTTAAAAGCAATGTGTGTGTGATGTGAACGATGACTCAAAGCATTTTGTATCAATAAATAATTTTAATAAAAAAAAAAAAAAAAATCTGTTCTTATCAGTTTAATATCTGATAGGGTCCCCCTATCGGGACCATATATAAGTTGTTTTTGGGTTTGGGAGATGGAGCAAGGGCTTGCTCTCTCCACCCCAAAGCTTTGACCAGGTTTTTGCAGTACCTCCGGGAGGGGTTTGCACCCCCCTACACGTGTCAACAAACAAGAACGGCTTGGTAAGCTCTGGAAGAAAAGCCGGTTTGCGCTCGCCTCGAAAGGACTTCTTCAGTGGCTTTTATTTTTACACAGAGTTTCTTGGCCGGTACCCTGATTACCCAGCCAATGGAAACAAAAGCACGCCATATCTTTATTGTCTACCTCCTCACCAGTAAACAACCACCTATGACACAATTTGAGAACTAGGCTCGCCATCTTCATCTCGTTCAAATACGGAATAGAAACCGACCGGAGTTCCGGACAACAGCAGCGTAGCAGATGGCTACACGCACCTGTATGACCTGGCTTTGCTAAGGCGTAGATTGTCAGCACCATCAGTCTGCACGGTGTGTCAGGGACAGACTCCTTCGCCTGCGACTTGTGCCACTCATACTTACCTGGCAGGGGAGATACCGTGATCAAAAAGGCGGTTCACCCAGGGCGAGGCTCGCCATTGCACTCCAGGTCGTGCTGACCCCTGCGAATTCCCCAAATGTGGGAATCTCGACTGCATAATTTCTGGCAGTGGGGGACTGCGTTCGCGCTCTCCCCTGATGATGTGTAGACTGTAAATCTTACTCCTGCAACGCTTTCAGTAGACCGCCTGGGACACACACGCACAGAGCGAGAGAGAGACAGAAGGATGAGCTGGATAAAAACAGGATATAGTGGTTTAGCTTTCCCCGCGCACATATCCCAGCTGACGTTCTGGGACCAAACCACGAGTGAGAGTGAGGGTGTGGAGACGGGACACATATTGTCCAAGCCTTTGCGAGTATCGCTTCTCGGCCTTTTGGCTAAGACTGCGATCGCTCCTCAGGGTGGTGAAAGTGATTGTCTCTGTGACATAGCTTTACGCCAACGTTTTGGAGAACATCATTGCACAACTTTGTCTATTTTAAGGGTTCATCTGTTTATTACAGCTGCATCCTTACGGATAAAGTAGTTCATTTTCTTGCGTCTTTTGCACACAAGGTAAGTTTTGCACTAATTTATTGTTATTTATTGGTTTTATTGTTTTAATCCAGTTGTTTGTTAGAAACATTTTATAGCTGTTTTTTAGCACCCCAAGCTGGTGGTGCCTCCAAAATGTCGGCCAGCTATGCCGGCACACGGAGGCACCACAGTGTCCGCTTCTCTTCGAAGGAGGTTGATGGAAAACACGTGGGGATGTCAAGACTTGACTTCTCACGGAATCTAATACAAAAGACCTTGAAGTTTACCGCAGATGACCTCAACTGTATTCTGACCTTACCCTTTAACAAGGGCTTTGACGTAAGCTTCTGTTCAGCATTGTTACTCCGTGACTTTTGGATAAGGTACGAAAATGTGAAATCCCAGTTCTCGGCTTTTAATGTGGAGAAACTGACTGATAATAGCCTGAAAACGGTTATTGTTAGAATGTTCAATGAAACAGTAAATGCTGAGGACATTTGCTCATGGCTGGGAAGATTTTGCACTGTTAAAGGCCAGGCTACCAAGGTTAAGGATGAGGACGGCATCTGGAACTGTGCCTGGAGGGTACCCATTCAACAATGGCAGGACCCCCAGGGCTTCCAGGGCCTGAAACATCTACCATCAATGATAGTTCTTGGTGAAAACAGGGGCTATATCCACTACCAGGGACAGCCCAAGCTCTGCCGCAGTGTGGTGAGCATGGGCACCTGGTAGAGGCATGTGATAAAATCGTTTGTGGGAAATGTAGAGAAATTGGGCACACCTTTGAGGAGTGCACCAATGGCAGAAAGTGCAATCTCTGTGGAGAGGGAGACCACCTGTTCAGAGATTGCCCAAAATCTTTTGCCAACAAGTTGAAACTGACAAAACAAAAGGACATGGTACAAAATGGCGGAATGAGAGAGACGGTGACAGAGCTGATTGAAGGGGCGGAGCCGGAAATTTCAAATCTCCCGCCAAAACCCGTCATTGGTGGAGATGTGGAAGAAGGGGAGGGGCATGGTCCACCCCCACCGACTAGCACTGAAACAGAGGAGATGGGTCAGGTGGAGGGTGGACCCACTGGTGGACATGACAATCAAGAAAGCCAAGATGAACCCCTCCCCGATGCCCAACCTTCTAAGAGGCTTGCATCAGAATTGTCCTCTGAGTCTCTTGAAAACTCAGAGAAGAGGGGAAGGGTTGAGACCGCATCAGAAGATTCTTCTGAAGATTCTTCTGGTGGGTCAAGAATCTTCCCCTCCGATTCACCCAATGAGGTCTCTTTTTTAAATATTGCTCTACAATCAACCCCGAAAGACACAAAGCTAAACGCAACATTGCAGCAACGGCCCCCACCTAGACGTCGACGGGGGAATGGGGCTCAACCACTTCACTCTCAGTCTGTGGAAGTGAAGGAGGAGCTCCATTCACAAGAAATTAACTAACACTGTGTTTTAGTTCAAAACCACTCGTCATAACATTTTAGTCTTTTAAAATGTCAAACCTGTTTATTTTAACAATACTCATGGCAATTACCTTCTCAACCATAAATGTGAGAAGTGTAAAGTCGAGAGTTAGAGCACAGAGTGTTTTATCATTTCTTAGTTCTTTTAAGTCAGATGTGTTTTTATTACAGGAATGTTGCATACCGTTTTTTAAACACTACACACAATGGGTGGGCATATGGTCAGGGAAATCAATATGGAGCGGGTCAAATTACAACAGAAATGATGGAGTGGCCATTTTAATCAACAATCCTCACATTCTGGTGAAGGGCAGCACGGTGGTGAAAGACGGTAGGGCGCTTTTAGCACATTTGACTTTTATGGGACAGGATTTTAACCTTCTTAATATTTATGGTTTTAATGAAAGAAATGACAGGTATGACCTTTTGGAAGACTTGCAGTCCCACATGCTGGGTCGAAAACCATTGATTTTAGGGGGTGATTTTTAACTGCATTTTAAGCAAAGGGGATAGAAGAGGAGCAGGAGACGATTTTAAAACGGACAAGACGTCGGTTTTATTAAAGACGATGTGTGACGTTTTTAAACTACAGGACTGTTTTAAAATCATGCATCCAAGAGAGGAGGGCTTCACCTGGTTCAGTGGTGACGGCGCCAGAGCCTCTCGCATAGATTATTTGTTCACCAGGGACTGTGCACCCACGGATGCTACATTGACACCTGTCTTCTTTTCTGATCACCACATGCTATCTTGCACATTATCACTCACTTTGGGTGCGACACCAGGAAGAGGTCTGTGGAAACTCAATTGCTCCCTCCTAGAAGACAAAGACATAGTTAGTCGGTATAGGGAGCAATATAGAGAGTGGCAGACCCTTCAGGACTTATACAACTCACGAGCACACTGGTGGGAAATGGTTAAAGGGAGGACCCAGACTTTTTTTAGACGAGCAGGGAAAAGAAAAAAGTACAAAGAAAACAGATGCATGATGGGACTGCAAAAACGACTTCAACGGTATTTTGAATTAAATAAACATGGGTTCAATTTTAATGATGAAATAAAGCAAGTGAAAACAGAAATGTCAAATTTGGCAGAAATCCAAAGTAAAGGAATTATTCTTCGAAGTAAAGAACAAGAAATAGAAGAAGGAGAAAAATGTAGGAGATACTTTTTTAAAAAAATAATGAACAAGGGAGGGAATGTCCTAAAACTGAGGGGGGCGGATGGTAGCCTGGCAAGCACTTCAGATGGGGCCCAGCAGGTTGTCATCAAATTCTATGAAAATCTATACAAGGAAAAAGCTGTTGAGAATGATACAATGACTGAAGTTTTAGATTTTATTGACCGGGACAGTTACAGACAGTGTGATTTTAACCCAAGATTTTACCCTTGAAGAGTTAAACAAGGCTATCTTGAGTTTTAAGAGAGGGAAGTCCCCAGGCCCTGACGGACTTCCCTGTGAATTTTATCAAACGTTCTGGGACATTTTAGTACCTGACCTGCTTGTTGTTTTAAAGACTTTGAACGGCTGGACCTTTTACCTGACAGTTTTAGAGTAGGGGCAGTGACACTCCTCCACAAAGACAAAGACAAAACGGACCTGAAGAACTGGAGACCAATCACGCTCTTAAACTCTGACTGTAAACTTTTTAACAAACTTTTAGCGACACGGATGAGCATGGTTTTAGAGGACTTGATTCACCCGGATCAAGTCTGTGCCATACCGGGGAGGAGGATCACAGACGGCCTGGTACTGATCCGAGACACCATCTGTTACGCGAGAGACAGAAACATTCGGCTAGTAGTCCTAATTTAGACTTTGAGAAAGCCTTTGATCGAGTCTCGCACCAGTACCTTTTTAGGGTACTGCAAAAAATGGGCTTCCCAGAGAGGTTTATAACGTGGGTGGGACTGTTGTACCGGGGGATTAGCAGCAGATTTCTAGTTAATGGGCATCTTACAAAAGCAGTCGATATTAACTGCGGTGTCCGTCAGGGCTGTCCGTTATCTGCCCTCTCTATGTGGTTTGTATAGAACCATTGGCACAGATCTTGAGAAGGGACAAAAGAATCAATGGAGTGGGAATTCCGGGAAGCGGGGGACTCACCACCAAGTGCATTTTGTACATGGACGACATAAACATTTTATGCACTGACCTTTTATCTGTGAACAGGACTCTAGACTTGACAGACTGGTTTGGACAAGCCTCTGGCTCAAGACTGAACAGAGAAAAAACTCAAGCACAATTTTACGGAGCATGGACGCAGACAAGAGAAAACAGGACTCGATGTGACTCAGACACAGGAAAACCAGAAAATATTGGGTATAAAATTTGACAGGGAGGGAGGAGGGAATGCAAATTGGACAGACGTGGTAGGGAAAGTTAGACAAAGACTAGGATTTTGGGGACTTAGAGGACTGACGATAGAAGGGAAGGTTTTAATCATTAAAGCTGTGATTTTACCCTTACTTTTACTAATCAGTTCTGTTTTTACCCCCGCCTAGAAATGTGCTTTTAAATCTAGATCGGGCCATTTTTTACTTCATATGGGGATCAAAATGGGGAAAGACTGAGGAGACACCAAATGAAGAAACACAAAGGAAAAAGGAGGCAAGGGAGTACCTGACTTACGTCTGTTTCTCGGAAGCAGATACACTTCACTCCATATTGCAAATGCCACAGACCCATCCAGGAATCTCAAGACAGCGGCGATGACAAGATTCTGGATGGGGACCTACCTCAGAAGACTGAAAATTCTACCCAAAGACTTAAAAACACCTGTGTCTTTTAACCTACGTCCTGCATATGCTTTTATTCAAATGTTTTTAAAGCATTTTAACCTAGAGGGTGAAGAACTACAGCTTTTCTGTAACCATCGCCATGTCATCTCTTTTGTGCAGGAACGAGAGCCAGTGAATCCACTGCGCGGGCTTGCACTCGGCGAGCCCTCCACAGTTTGGCGCAATGTAAACCATCCCGCTCTCCCAAACAGACTCCGGGACCTGTCATGGATGGTGGCACATGAGATCCTCCCGGTCAGGTCCGTCATGCACTCCCGGGGCATGGCAAGAAACTCAACCTGCCCCCGACCGGGTTGTGGCGCACCTGAGACGGTGAGGCACTTGCTCTGGGAGTGCAGCGCTGCCGAAGACCTGTGGGCAATGGCTGGCTCCTTAAATTTCCCGTACTTGCCAGCAAGGGAGGTCCTTACAGCCCAGCTGGTGCTGTATGGGGTGAGCCATGACAATAAATCACAGAGTAAAGAAGAGTTTGCCAAGCAGTGGCTCGCCCTAGCCGCCATCAAAGACGCCATGTGGACCTCCAGAAACTTGCTGGTAAGAAGGCACATGCAGATCCCCCCCGTGGCTGTGATCCGGATGGCTGCAGCAACGGCCAAAGCTGCCGGAGTTGCAGGCGGCAAGCCAAGGACACAGCCACAAAGAAGAATCGCCTCTGTGCCTATTCGGAAGAAGGAGCCAGAGTCACACGGGAAAAGGTCAAAGCAGCGGCGGCCTGGCCCTCCGGGAGTGGAAGGTGGGAAGGAGCAACAGGGTGGGGATCTCCTCTGTGCACCAGGACAGGATACCGAGAGACCTCCTGTTTCGGGGAGCGAAATGAGTAGACTTATTTAAGGACTCACTCCGCTTCTGTACAAAAGAGAATATACACAAAATGTTTTAAAAACATATTTATGTTATCTTAACTGAAATTAATGCAATGTGTGTGTGATGTGAACCGATGACTCAAAGCATTTTGTATCAATAAATAATTTTAATAAAAAAAAAAAAAAAAAAAATCTGTTCTTATCAGTTTAATATCTGATACGTCCTCTATCCGAGGACCATATATTAAGTTGATTTTTGGGTTTGGGAGATGGAGCAAGGGCTTGCTCTCTCCACTCCACGCATCGACCTGGTATTGCAGTACCTCCGGGAGCGGTGCACTCCTCTACACGTGTCAACAAACAAGAACGGCTTGGTAAGCTCTGCGTACAACTTGGCTGACTCTGGAAGAAGAAGCCGGATGCGCTCGCCTCGTAGGACTTCTTCAGTGGCTGTATCTTTACACAGAGTTTCTTGGTCTTGTGGCGGGGCGGTAGGGCTAATAAATTGTACTTAGTTATTTTACACTGAAATCAGTATACTTGTTGCCAGACAACGCCACCTCAGGTACTCACCCTAAGGACATTACTATTACCAGATCTTCGGTTTTACACAATACAGGTCCGTTGCTCGGCAAGCAAGAGACGTGGCCCATGAAATTAGTCACAATAATATTTTATTAATACAAAGGATCCAAACAAAAGAAAATGCAAAAACAAAAGTCAGACACACGTGAAAAGAGCACACCCGTGAACGACCCACATCCCTGGAAACGGCACAGCAGACAGGAGGATCTCCTACGATCACCCACACCACTACAGGCCGTCAGCCCCTGAAACAAAAAGAAAAGCACCAAATATAATCAGCAAATATACAAAGTTAAAATATCACCAGATGAAATGATAAAACTGCTAATACAAATCAAATCGCCAGCATCAATTGAACACAATCGGAATTGAATGAAAAACGAAATCCAAAAGTGTGAACCAGATAAAAGGGGTCACGAAACCCTCACTAAAAAAAGAGCGGACGCTGGCAACCGAGAACGGGCTGCTACGAGCCGCGGCGAAGGCGAACGAACCAACCACAGGTGGGCGACAAGCGCAATAGGACGGACGGCAGCAAAGCACCGCAGCACGCCGGAGCCAGCCAAACCCGAGCCGGGAAACAGCTGCACGGACGGACAGGAACTTGAAGCAGGACAAAGCAGCAGAGGTCATGCAGACGGAAGGGAGCCAATGGAGGTGATGGACTTGATCCTACTTAAACAAAAAAGGAAATTAAATACCCGATCGCTCCCCCCACAGGACAGGTTAGACTCAGAAAGAACGAAATACATACCTTATGGTACAGCACCTGTTCATGCAACCAGTGAGACGAGGCAAGAGCAGCGAGCCGCTACCAGCATTTACCTGTGACCACACTACATTAAACTACTGATAACGAGAGATCCAGCACAACGAGAAAGGATACGCACCAGACAAGGAGACCACATGGAGCCAGAATCCACCCACAGCCCCTTTGTCACAGCACAAGAGTGCTATTCTCTTTTCAAGAGAAATAGTTAAGGCTCCCGCAAATACAAAACTGGCAAAAACGTACGCGGCCCCCGGAGTTACCTGTTGCAGCCACACAGGACGTCCCAGAAATTACGCCAGCGGGAGACAGAGGGAGGAGGCGTAGGAGGGGCCGCTCTTTTATCCACGACCCCATCATAATTGACTCCTGGCCACGCCCAGCCGCATAATTATATGCTGCTACAGCCGGTTACCCTGATTATCCAGCCAAAGGAAACAAAAGCACGCCATATCTTTATTGTCTACCTCCTCACCAGTAAACAACCACCTATGACACAATTTGAGAACGAGGCTCGCCATCTTCATCTCGTTCAAATACGGAATAGAAACCGACCGGAGTTCCGGACAACAGCAGCGTAGCAGATGGCTACACGCACCTGTATGACCTGGCTTTGCTAAGGCGTAGATTGTCAGCACCATCAGTCTGCACGGTGTGTCAGGGACAGACTCCCCCGCCTGCGACTTGTGCCACCCACGCCATTTCTGGTAGTGGGGGGACTGCGGACTGGCTTTGCTAAGGCGTAGATGTAAGCACCATCGCTGCACGTTTGTAGGAGCTGACACCCCCAGCTGGATGGAGACAGCAGGTACTTATAAACTGGTATGGGTAGACTTTCCCGCGCAATACAG
Organism: Mugil cephalus; assembly: GCF_022458985.1. Lineage (NCBI taxonomy): Eukaryota > Metazoa > Chordata > Actinopteri > Mugiliformes > Mugilidae > Mugil > Mugil cephalus. The sequence goes on from NC_061787.1 coordinate 23,428,640, forward strand.
CGCGTTCTACCCCAGGTGAATGTGTGAGACTGGACATCTATCGTCAACCTTTGCGAGTATGTCCGCCTTTGGAAACTCGACGCCTCAGGTGCTGAGAAGTGAGCTGGACATGCTGTTACGCCAACGTTATTGGTAGACTAATCTTGCACAACTTTGTCTAGTAGACGTTCTTGGACACTCACCACGGATAAGAGTGAGGTTACGATTACATATTGCTTTCACAAGGACAGTTTGCGAGTAATTCTTTGTATCTTCTCGGCTTTTGGTAAGTCTGCGATCGCTCCTGGTGTGAACAGTGATTGTCTCTGTACATAAGCTTTACGCCAACGATTATGGAGAACATCATTGCACAACTTTGTCTATTGAAGGTATCTGTTTATTACAGCGCATCCTAGGAAAAGTATTCATTTTGCGTGTTGCACACAGGAAGTTTTGCATAATTTGTATTTATTGTTATGTTTTATCCATTGTTGTTAAACTTTATAGCTGTTTGACCCAAGCGTGGCCTCCAAATGTCGCCCGCTACCGCACACGAGCACACAGTGTCGATCTCTTCGAAAGAGTTGATGAAACACTGGGGATGTCAAGACTTGACTTCTCACGGAATCTAACAAGCTTTAGTTCCGAGATGACCTCACTGTATCACCTATTTAACAAGGGCTTTGACGTAAGCTTCTGTTCAGCATTGTTACTCCGTGACTTTTGGATAAGGTACGAAAATGTGAAATCCCAGTTCTCGGCTTTTAATGTGGAGAAACTGACTGATAATAGCCTGAAAACGGTTATTGTTAGAATGTTCAATGAAACAGTAAATGCTGAGGACATTTGCTCATGGCTGGGAAGATTTTGCACTGTTAAAGGCCAGGCTACCAAGGTTAAGGATGAGGACGGCATCTGGAACTGTGCCTGGAGGGTACCCATTCAACAATGGCAGGACCCCCAGGGCTTCCAGGGCCTGAAACATCTACCATCAATGATAGTTCTTGGTGAAAACAGGGGCTATATCCACTACCAGGGACAGCCCAAGCTCTGCCGCAAGTGTGGTGAGCATGGGCACCTGGTAGAGGCATGTGATAAAATCGTTTGTGGGAAATGTAGAGAAATTGGGCACACCTTTGAGGAGTGCACCAATGGCAGAAAGTGCAATCTCTGTGGAGAGGGAGACCACCTGTTCAGAGATTGCCCAAAATCTTTTGCCAACAAGTTGAAACTGACAAAACAAAAGGACTATGGTACAAAATGGCGGAAGGAGAGAGACGGTGACAGAGCTGATTGAAGGGGCGGAGCCGGAAATTTCAAATCTCCCGCCAAAACCCGTCATTGGTGGAGATGTGGAAGAAGGGGAGGGGCATGGTCCACCCCCACCGACTAGCACTGAAACAGAGGAGATGGGTCAGGTGGAGGGTGGACCCACTGGTGGACATGACAATCAAGAAAGCCAAGATGAACCCCTCCCCGATGCCCAACCTTCTAAGAGGCTTGCATCAGAATTGTCCTCTGAGTCTCTTGAAAACTCAGAGAAGAGGGGAAGGGTTGAGACCGCATCAGAAGATTCTTCTGAAGATTCTTCTGGTGGGTCAAGAATCTTCCCCTCCGATTCACCCAATGAGGTCTCTTTTTTAAATATTGCTCTACAATCAACCCCGAAAGACAC
>NC_061787.1:23430793-23450896 GCF_022458985.1 Mugil cephalus
AAGGGAGATACCGTGATCAAGAAGGCGGTTCACCCAGGGCGAGGCTCGCCATTGCACTCCAGGTCGTGCTGACCCCTGCGAATTCCCCAAATGTGGGAATCTCGACTGCATAATTTCTGGTAGTGGGGGACTGCGTTCGCGCTCTCCCCTGATGATGTGTAGACTGTAAATCTTACTCCTGCAACGCTTTCAGTAGACCGCCTGGGACACACACGCACAGAGCGAGAGAGAGACAGAAGGATGAGCTGGATAAAAACAGGATATAGTGGTTTAGCTTTCCCTTCGCACATATCCCAGCTGACGTTCTGGGACCAAACCACGAGTGAGAGTGAGGGTGTGGAGACGGGACACATATTGTCCAAGCCTTTGCGAGTATCGCTTCTCGGCCTTTTGGCTAAGATCAAGTGTAGTATCTGTTCTTATCAGTTTAATATCTGATACGTCCTCTATCCGAGGACCATATATTAAGTTGATTTTTGGGTTTGGGAGATGGAGCAAGGGCTTGCTCTCTCCACTCCACGCATCGACCTGGTATTGCAGTACCTCCGGGAGCAGTGCACTCCTCTACACGTGTCAACAAACAAGAACGGCTTGGTAAGCTCTGGAAGAAAAAGCGGATGCGCTCGCCTCGTAGGACTTCTTCAGTGGCTGTATCTTTACACAGAGTTTCTTGGCCGGTTACCCTGATTATCCAGCCAATGGAAACAAAAGCACGCCATATCTTTATTGTCTACCTCCTCACCAGTAAACAACCACCTATGACACAATTTGAGAACTAGGCTCGCCATCTTCATCTCGTTCAAATACGGAATAGAAACCGACCGGAGTTCCGGACAACAGCAGCGTAGCAGATGGCTACACGCACCTGTATGACCTGGCTTTGCTAAGGCGTAGATTGTCAGCACCATCAGTCTGCACGGTGTGTCAGGGACAGACTCCCCCGCCTGCGACTTGTGCCACTCATACTTACCTGGCAGGGGAAATACCGTGATCAAGAAGGCGGTTCACCCAGGGCGAGGCTCTGCCATTGCACTCCAGGTCGTGCTGACCTCTGCGAATTCCCCAAATGTGGGAATCTCGACTGCATAATTTCTGGTAGTGGGGGACTGCGTTCGCGCTCTCCCCTGATAATGTGTAGACTGTAAATCTTACTCCTGCAACGCTTTCAGTAGACCGCCTGGGACACACACGCACAGAGCGAGAGAGACAGAAGGATGAGCTGGATAAAAACAGGATATAGTGGTTTAGCTTTCCCCGCGCACATATCCCAGCTGACGTTCTGGGACCAAACCACGAGTGAGAGTGAGGGTGTGGAGACGGGACACATATTGTCCAAGCCTTTGCGAGTATCGCTTCTCGGCCTTTTGGCTAAGATCAAGTGTAGTATCTGTTCTTATCAGTTTAATATCTGATACGTCCTCTATCCGAGGACCATATATTAAGTTTATTTTTTGGGTTTGGGAGATGGAGCAAGGGCTTGCTCTCTCCACTCCACGCATCGACCTGGTATTGCAGTACCTCCGGGAGCGGTGCACTCCTCTACACGTGTCAACAAACAAGAACGGCTTGGTAAGCTCTGCGTACAACTTGGCTGACTCTGGAAGAAGAAGCCGGATGCGCTCGCCTCGTAGGACTTCTTCAGTGGCTGTATCTTTACACAGAGTTTCTTGGTCTTGTGGCGGGGCGGTAGGGCTAATAAATTGTACTTAGTTATTTTACACTGAAATCAGTATACTTGTTGCCAGACAACGCCACCTCAGGTACTCACCCTAAGGACATTACTATTACCAGATCTTCGGTTTTACACAATACAGGTCCGTTGCCGGCAAGCAAGAGACGTGGCCATGAATTAGTCACAATAATATTTTATTAATACAAAGGATCCAAACAAAAGAAATGCAAAAACAAAAGTCAGAACACGTGAAAAGAGCACACCCGTGAACGACCCACATCCCTGGAAACGGCACAGCAGACAGGAGGATCTCCTACGATCACCCCACAACACTACAGGGCCGTCAAGCCCCTGAAACAAAAAGAAAAAGCACCAAAAAATAATCAAAGCAAATATACAAAGTTAAAATATCACCAGATGAAATGATAAAACTGCTAATACGAAATCAAATCGCCAGCATCAATTGAACACAATCGGAATTGAATGAAAAAACGAAATCCAAATTGTGAACCAGATAAAAAGGGGGTCACGAAACCCTCACTAATAAAAAAAGAGTGGACCTGGCAACCGAGAACGGGTACGGCTACGAGCCGCGGAAGGCTAACGAGACCAACCACAGGTGGCGACAAGGCCAATAGGACGGACGGCAGCAAGCACCGCAGCACGCCGTAGTCCAGCCAAACCCGAGCCGGTAAACAGCTGCACGGTACGACCGGAACTTGAAGCAGGACAAAGCAGCAGAGGTCCATGCAGACCGGAAGGAGCCAATTGGCGGTGATGGACTTGATCCTACTTAACACAAAAAGGAAATTAAATACCACGATCGCCTCCCCCCACAGGGAACAGGTTTAGACTCAGAAAGAACGAATACAAACCATTATTGAACAGACACATGTTCATAAGCAACCATTGAGACGTGGCAAGAGCAAGCGAGCCGCTAACCCAGCATATACCTGTGACCACACTACATTAAACTACTGATAACGAGAGATCCAGCACAACGAGAAAGATACCGCACCAGACAAGGAGCCACATGGAGCCAGAATCCACCCCTACCCACATCCCGCTTTGTCACAGCACAAAGTTCTATTCTCTTTTCAAGAGACATAGTTAAGCGCTCCCGCAAAATACAAAACAGCAAAAGCACGTACCGCGGCCTCCCCCGGAGTTACCTTTGAGCCACACAGACGACCCAGAAATTACGCCAGCGGAGACAGAGGCGGAGTCGTAGGAGGGGCCGCTCTTTTTATCCACGACCAACCCCATCATAATTGACTCCTGGCACTCTGGCCACGCCCATCCGCAATAATTATATGCTGCTACAGCCTGTATACCCTGATTATCCAGCAACAGTGAAACAAAAGCACCCATATCTTTAATTGTCTAACCTCCTCCCCAGTAAACAACCACCTATACACAATTTGAGACCTATGCGCCTCCCATCTTCATCTCGTTCAAATACGGAATAGAAACCGACCGGAAGTTCCGGACACCAGCCAGCGTAGCAGATGGCCTACACCACCTGTAGGACCTGGCTTTGCTAAAGGCGTAGATAGTCAGCACCATCAGTCTGCACGGTGTGTCCAGGGACAGACTCCCCGCCTGCGACTTGTGGCCATTCTCATACTTACCTGGCAGGGGAGATACCGTGATCAAAAAGGCTGTTCACCCACCAGTGCGAGGCTCTGCCATTGCACTCCAGGTCGTGCTGGACCCCTGCATATCCCGCCAAATGTGGGAATCTCGACTGCATAATTTCTGGCAGTGGGGGACTGCGATCGCGCGCTCATCCCCTGATGATGTGAAACTGAAAATCTTACTCCTGCAACGCTTTACCAGTAGACCGCCTGGACACACACGCACAGAGCGAGAGAGAGACAGAAGGGATGAGCTGGATAAAAACAGGATATAGTGGTTTAGCTTTCCCCGCGCACATAACCAGCTGACGTTCTGGACCAAACCACGAGTGAGCAGTGAGGGTGTGGAGACGGTGACAGCATATTGTCCAAGCCATTGCGAGGTATCTCGCATACTCGGGTGCCTTAGGCTAAGACTGCCATCTGCTCCTCAGGGTGGTGAAAGTGATTGTCTCTGTGAGCATAGCTTTACGCCAACGTTATTGGAGAACATCATTGCACAACTTTGTCTATTTAAAAAGGGGTTTATTTTCCCATCTGTTTATTACGAGCCTGCAACCTTACGGATAAAAGGTAGTTCATTTTCTTTGCGTGTTTTGCACACAAGGTAAGATTTGCATTAAATTATTGTTATTTATTGGTTTTAATATTTATTAAATCCCAGTTGTTTTGTTAGAAACATTTTATAGCTGTTTTTTTAGCAACCCAAGCTGGTGGTGCCTCCAAAAATGTCGGCCACTATCGCACTGACGGAGGCACCACAGTGTCCCCCGCCTTCTCTTCGAAGGAGGTTGATGGAAAACACGTGGTGGATGTCAAGACTTGACTTGCACAGGAATCTAAAATACAAAAGACCTTGAAGTTTAACCGCAGATGACCTCAACTGTATTCTGACCTTACCCTTTTAACAAGCAAGGGCTTTGACGTAAGCTCTGTTCAGCATTGTTTACTCCGTGACTTTTTGGATAAGGTCCGAAAATGTGAAATCCCAGTTCTCAGGCTTTTAATGTGGAGAAACTGACTGATAATACCTGAAAACGGTTTTTATTGTTAGAATGTTTTCAATGAAACAGTAAATGCTTAGACAATTGCTCAAGGCTGGGAAGATTTTTGCACTGATAAAGGCCTGGCTTTACCAAGGTTAAGGATGAGGACCTCCACTGGATCTGTGCCTGGGGTACCCATTCAACAATGGCAGGACCCCCAGGGCGTCCCGGTCCTGAAACATCTACCATCAATGATATCTTCTTGGTGAAAACAGGGGCTATATCCACTACCAGGGACAGCCCAAGCTCTGCCGTGCAAGTGTGGGGTGAGCATGGGCACCTGTAGAGCATGTGATAAAAAATCTTTTTTGTGTGAAATGTAAGAAATTGGTCACACCTTTTGAGGAGTGCACCAATGGGCAGAAAGTGCAATCTCTGTGGAAGAGGGAACCACCTGTCAGAGATTGCCCAAAATCCTATTGCCAACAAGTTGAAACTGACAAAACAAAGGACATGGAACAAAAAGTGGCGAATATGAGATAGACGGTGACCATAGCCGATTGAATGGGCGTACCGAATTTTCAAATCTCCCGCCAAAACCCGTCATTGGTGGAGATGTGGGAAGAAGTGGAGGGCATGGTCCCACCCCCACCGACTAGCACTAAACAGCGGAGATGGGTCAGGTGGAGGGTGGACCCACGGATGACATGACTAATCAAGAAATCCAAGAAGACCCCCCCACTCCCTAATCCCCACCAACTCATAGGCTATGCATACAGAATTGGACCTCTGCGATCACTAGACACCTCAGCCAGAGAAGAGGGGCAGGGGGTTGAGACCGCATCAGAAGATTCTTCTGAATATTCTTCTGGTGGGTCAAGAAACTTCCCGTCCGATTCACCCCAATGAGGTCTCTTTTTTTAAATCTTGCTTACAAACAACCCCGAAAGAACACAAAGCTAAACGCAACATTGCAGCAACGGCCCCCCACCTAGAACTCGACGGGGGAATGGGGCTCAACCACTTCACACTCAGTCTGTTGGAAGAGAAGGAGGAGCACCATTCACCAAGAAATTAACTAACACTGTGATTTAGTTCAAAACCACTCGTCATAACATTTTAGCATTTCAATATGTCAACCCTTTTTATTTTCACAATACTCATGGGCAATTACCTACTCAACCATAAATGTGAGAAGACTGTAAGTCGAGAGTTTAAGAGCAACCAGAGTGTTTTATCATTTCTTAGTTCTTTACAGGTCAGATGTGTTTTTAATTACAGAAAGTTGGCATACCGTATTTTTAAACACATTAACACAACAATGGTTGGCAAAAGGGTCAGGGAAATCAATAATGAGATGGAGCGGTCCAATTTCAACAGAAATGAATGGAGTGGCCATTTTTAATCAGACAATCCTCACATTCCTGGTGAAGGGGCAAGGCAACCGTGGGAGAAAGACGGTAGGGCGGCTTTTAGCACATTTGACTTTTATGGGACAGGATTTTAACCTTCTTAATATATTAGGGTTTTTAATGAAAGAAATGACGGTATGACCGTTTGAAGACATTGCAGCCCACATTTCTTGGTCGAAAACCATTGATTTTAAGGGGTGATTTTTAAAACTGCATTTTAAGCAAAGGGGATAGAAAGGCGCCAGGAGACGATTTTAAAACGGACAAGACTTCGGTTTTATTAAAGAACGATGTGTGACGAATTTTTAAACAACAAGGACAGTTTTAAAATCATGCCATCCAAGAGAGGAGGGCTTCACCTGGTTCAGTGAGAGACGGCGCAGAGCCACTCGCAGTAGATTATTTGTTCACCCCAGGACTGTGCACCCAACGGATGCTACAATTGACACCTGTCTTCTTTTCCTGTCACCACATCTATCATGCACAATAAACACTCACTTTGGGGTGCGACAATCCAGGAAGAGGTTCTGTGGAAACTCCAATGCTCCCAATCCTAGAAGACAAAGACCCATAGTTAGTCGGTATACAGGGAGCAATATAGAGAGTGGCAAGAACCTTCAGACTTATACACTCACGAGCACACTGTTGGGAAATGGTTAAAGGGAGGACCCAGACTTTTTTAGACTAGCAGGGAAAAGAAAAAAGTACAAAGACAACAGATGCATGATGGTACTGTTTGCGCAAAAACGACTTCAACGGTAGTTTTGAATTAAAATACACATGGGTTCAATTTTAATGATGAATATAAAGCAAGTGAAAGAACAGAAAATGTCAAATTTGGCCGAAAAAGCCAAAGTAAAAGGAAATATTCATCGAAGTAAAGAACAAAAATATAGAAGAAAGGAGAAAAAATGTAGGAAGATACTTTTTTAAAAAAATAAATGAACAAGGGAGGAATGTCCTAAAACTGAGGGGCGGATGGAGCCTGCAAGCACATCAGATGGGCCAGCAGGTTTGTCACAAATTCTATTATAAATCTATACAAGGAAAAAGCTTTTGATAATGATCCAATACTGAAGTTTTAGATTTTATTGACCGGACAGTTACAGAAGTGTGATTTTTAACCCAAGATTTTACCCTTGAAGAGTTAAACCAGGCTATCTTGAGTTTTAAGAGAGGGAAGTCCCCAGGCCCTGACGGACTTGGCCCTGTGAATTTTATCAACGTTCTGACATTTTAGTAACCCTGACCTGTCTTTTGTTTTTAAAGACTTTAGAACCGGCTGGACCATTTACCTTGACAGTGTTAGAGTAGGGGCAGTGACGACTCCTCCACAAAGACAAAGACAAAACGGACCTGAAGAAACTGGAGACCAATCACGCTCTTAAAACTCTGACTTAAACTTTTAATCAAACTTTTTAGCGACAAAAAAACGGATGAGCATGGTATTAGAGCTAGATTCACACCAACCGATCAAGTCTGTCCATACCGGGTAGGAGTATCACAGACGGAGGCCTGGTACTGAATCACCGAGACAACCACCATCAGTTACGCGAGAGACAGAAACATTCGGCAGAATTCCTAAATTTAGACTTTTGAGAAAGCCATTGAATCGAGAACCGCACCATTACCTTTTTAAGGTACTGCAAAAAAGGGCTTCCCAGAGAAGGTTTATAAACGTGGGTGGGACTGTTTTGTACCGGGGGCTTATCAGCAAGATTTCTAGTTAATGGGCATCTTACAAAAGCAGTCGATATTAAACTCGTGTCCGACAGGGCTGTCCGTTATCATCCATGCCCCTCCACTATTTGGGTTTGTATAGAACCATTGGCACAGATCGTTGAGAGGGACAAAGAATCAATGGAGTGGGAATACGGAAGCGGGGACTCACCACCAATGCATTTTTGTACCTGGACGAACATAAACCATTTATGCACAGACCCTTTTATCTGAGAACAGGTCTCAGACTTGACAGACTGGATTGGACAAGCCTCTTGCTCAAGACTGAACAGAGAAAAAACTCAAGCCCAATTTACGGAGCAAGGACCAACAGAGAAAACAGGACCGATGTGACTCAGACACAGGAAAAAACCCGAAATTATTGGGTGATACAATTTGACAGGGAGAGGGCGGGAATGCAAATTGGAACAGAACGTAGGTAGGGAAAGTTAGACAATGACTAGGATTTTGGGGACTTAGAGGACTGACATAAGAAGGTAATGTTATTAAAAAATCAATAAATGCTGTGATTTTAAACACCCTTACTTTTACTAATCAGATTTCTGTTTTAATTAAATTTTAACCCGCCTCAGAAATGTGCTTTAAATCCTAGATCGGGCCCATTATTTACTTCATATGGGTATCAAAATGGAGAAGACTGATGAGACAACCAAATGAAGAAACAAAAAGGGAAAAAGGAGGCAAGGGAGAGTACCTGACTTAACGCAAAGTAACTCGAAGCAGAAACACTTTCACCTCCATATTGCCAATGCCACAGACCCATCCAGGAATCCTCAAGACACACGGCGATGACAAGATTCTGGATGGGGACCTACCTCATAAACGAAAATTACTACCCAAAGACTTAAGAACACCCTTATGGGTCTATTAACCTACCACCTGCATATGCTTTTATTCAAATGTTTTAAGCATTTTAACCTAGAGTTGAAGAACTACCGCTTTTTCTGTAACCAAACGCCATGGTCATCCTCTTTTGTGCAGGAACGAGAGCCAGTGAATCCACTGCGCGGCTAGCACTCGGGCGAGCCCTCCACAGTTTGGCGCAATGTAAACCATCCCGCTCTCCCAAACAGACACCGGGACCTGTCAAGGATGGTGGCACATGAGATCCTCCCGGTCAGGTCCTCATTCACTCCCGGGGCATTGCAAGAAACTCACCAGCCCCCGACCGGGTTGTGGCGCACCTGAGACGTGCTCGGCACTTTGCTCTGGGAGTGCATCTCTGCCGAAGACCCTGTGGGCAATGCTGGCCCTCCTTAAATTATCCCGTACTTGCCAGCAAAGGTATGTCCTATAAACTCGCCCAGCTGGGTGCAGTATGGGGTGAGCCATGACAATAAATCACAGAGTAAAGAAATTTGCCAGCAGTGTCCTCGCCCTAGGCCTCCATCAAAGACGCCAAGTGGACCGCCAGAAACTTGCTGGAAAGAAGGCACCAATGCATAATCCCCCCCCCGTGGCTGTGATCCGGACATGGCTGCAGCAACGGCCAAATCTGCCGAGTTTGCAGGCGGCAAGCCAAGGACACAGACACAAAGAATAATCGCCTAAGTGCCTATTCGGAAGAAGAGCCAAGTCACACGGAAAAGGTCAAAAGCAGCGGCGGCGGCCTGGCCCACCGGGAGTGGAAGGTGGGAAGGAGCACAACAGGGTGGGGATCTCCTCTGTGCACCAGGACAGATACCGAGAGACCCTCCTGTTTCGGGGACGAAATGAGAGTAGACCTTATATAAGGACTCCACTCCGCTTCTGTACAAAAGAAGAATCTACACAAAATGTTAAAAAACATATTTTAATGTTATCCTTAACTGAAAAAAAATGCAATGTGTGTGTGATGTGAACCGATGATGACTAAAAGCTTTTTGTTATCACTAATAATTAATATTAATAAAAAAAAAAAAAAAAAAAAAAAAAGTCTGTTCTTATCAGTTTAAATATCTGATACGTCCTCTAATCCGAGGCCATATATTAAGCTGATATATTGGGTTTGGGAGATGAGCAAACAAGGGCATGCTCTCTCCACTACCCACGCACGACCTGGATTGGCAGTACCCCGGGAGCGGTGCACTCCTCTACCACTTGTCAACAAACAAGAACGGCTTTGGTAAGCTCTGCGTACAACTTGGCTGACTCCTGAAAATAAGCCGGATGGGCGCTCTGCCTCTTGTACAATCTCTTCAGTGGCTGTATCTTTTACACAGAGTTTCTTGGTCTTTGTGGCGGGGCGGTAGGGCTAATAAATTGTACATATTTTGTTTTCACTGAAATCAGTATACTTGTATGCCCCAGACAACGCCACCTCAGGTACTCACCCTGAAGGACAATACAATTACCAGAATCTTCGTTTTTACACAATACAGGTCCAATTGCCGGTCTAGCAAGAGACGTGGCCCATGAAATTAAAGTCATCAATATATTATTTATATTACAAAGGAACCAAACAAAGAAAATGCAAAAACCAAAGTCAGACACACGTGCAAAGAGCACACCCGATGAACGACCCACATCCCAGGAACCGGCACATCAACGGGAGGATCTCCTACGATCACCCACGACCACTACCAGGCCGTCAGCCCCTGAAACAAAAAGAAAAGCCACAAAAAATAATCAGCAAAATAACAAAGTTAAAATTATCACCAGATGAAATGAAAAAACTGCCAATAAAAAATCAAATCCGCCAGCAACAAATTTGAACACAATCGAATTGACTGAAACAACGAAATCCAAAAGTTTGAACCAATAAAGGGGTCAGAAACCTCCTCACTAAAAAAAGAGCGGTACCGCTGCAAACACGAGAACGGTGCTGCTACTAGCCCGCGGCGAAGGCGAACGAACCCAACCACAGTGGGCGAACAAGCGCCATAGGAACGGACGGGGCAGCAAATCACCGCAGATCCACGCCGGGGGGGAGCCAGCCAGAAAACCCGAGCCGGAAACAGCTGCACGGACGGACATGAACTTGAAGCAGGACAAAGCAGCAGAGGTCATGCAGACGGAAGGAGCCAATGGGAGTGATGGACTTGAACCTAACTTAAACACAAAAGGAAATTATATACCCGATCGCTCCCCCCACCAGGAACAGGTAAAACTCAGAAAGAACGAAATACATACCTTATGGTACAGCACCTGTTTCATGCAACCAGTGAGAACGAGGCCAAGAGCAGCGAGCCGCTACCCAATCCATTTACCTGTGACCACACTACATTAAACAACTGATAACGAGAGATTCCAGCACAACGAGAAAAGGATACCACCAGACAAGGAGACCACATTGAGCCAGAATCCCACCCACGAGCCCCCCTTTGTCACAGCACAATAGAGCTATTCTCACTTTTCAAGAGAAATGTTAAGGCCTCACGCAAATACAAAACAGGCAAAAACGTACGTCGGCCCCCAGGAGTTACCTTGTTGCAGCCACACAGGACGTCCCAGAAATTACGCCAGCGGAGACAGAGGGAGGATGCGTAGGAGGGGCCGCTCTTTTATCCACGACACCCATCATAATGACTCCTGGCCACGCCCAGCCCGCATAATTAAAAGCTGCCTAACAAAGCCGGTTACCCTTATTATCCAGACCAACGGAAACAAAAGCACGCTCCATATCTTTATTTGTCCCTACCCTCCTCACCAGTTAAACAACCACCTATGACACAATTTGAGAACGAGGCTCGCCATCTTCATCGCGTTCAAAAACGGAATAGAAAACACCGCCTCGGAGTTCCGGACAACAGCAGCGTAGCAGATGCAACACGCACCTGATGACCTGGCATTGCTAATGCTTAGATTGGACATCACCAACCGTCTGCACGGTGTGACAGACAGACACGTTCCCCCGCCCAGCGACATGTGCCAACCCACGCCATTTTTCTGGTAGTGGGGGGACTGCGTGCGCGCTCTCGCACTCTCCCCTTCTCTCGTCCCATGATAAAGTGTTAGACGTAAATCTTACACCTTCAACGCTTTCAAGTAGACCGCCTGGACACACACGCACAGAGCGAGAGAGATAACAGAAGGATAGCTGTATAAAAACAGGATATAGTGGTTAAGCTTTCCCCGCGCCACATATCCCATCAGACGTTCTGGGACCAAACACGAGTAGAGTGATGGTGTGGAGACGGGACACATAATGTCCAAGCCTTCAGCGAGTATCGCTTCTCCTACCTTTTGGCTAAGACTGGATCAGCTCCTCAGGGTGGAGACAGTGATTGACTCTGTGACATAGCTTTACCGACACCGCCAACGTTTTGGAGAACATCATTGCACAACTTTGTCTATTATAAGGGTTCATCTGTTTATTACAGCTGCATCCCATACGGATAAAGTTAGTTTCATTCTTTGCCGTGTTTGCACACAGATGTACTTTTTGCATTAATTTATTGTTATTTATTGGGTTTTTAAATTGTTTTAATCCAGTTTTTGTATAGAAACAATTTATAGCTGTTTTATTTTTTAGCACCCAAGTGGTGGAGCCTCCAAAAAAGTCGGCCAACTATGCCCGGCACACGGAGGCCCCACAGTGTCCGCTCTCTTACGCAGGAGGTTGAGGAAAACACGTGGGATTTCAAGACTTGACTTCATCACGGAATCAAATACAAAAGACCTTGGAAGGTATTACCGCAGATGACCTCAACGTATTCTGACCTTACCCTTTTAACAAGGCTTTTTGACGTAGAGCTTACTGTTCAGCATTGTTACTCACGTGGACATTTGGAAAAGGTCGAAATGTGAAATCCCAGTTCTTTCTTTCTCAGGGCTTTTAAATGTGTAGAAACTGACTTGATAATAGCCTGAAAACGGTTATTGTTAGAATGTTCAATGAAACATAAATGCTGAGGGACATTTGCTCATAGGTCTGGGAAAGATGTTGCCAAGCACTGTTAAAGGCCAGCTAACCAAGGTAAAGGAGAGGACGCATCTGGAACTGTGCCGGAGGGTACCCATTCAACAATGGCAGGACCCCCAGGGCTTCCCAGGCCAGAAAACAACTATCCATCAATGATAGATCTTGGTGAAACAGGGGCTAAAACTCCACTACCAGGGACAGCCCAAGCTCTGCCGCAAGTGTGGTGAGCATGGGCCCCTGGTAGAGGCATGTGATAAAATCGTTTGTGGGAAATGTATAGAAATTGGGCACACATTGAGGATGCACCAATGGCAGAAAGTGCAATCTCGGTGGAGAAGGGAGAACCACCTGTTCAGAGAAGCCCAAAAATCTTTTGCCAACAAGTTGAAACGACAAAACAAAAGGACATGGTACAAAATGGCGGAATGAGAGAGACGTTACAGAGCTGATTGACGGGTCGGATCCGGAAATTTCAAATCTCCCGCCAAAACCCGTATTTAGGTGGAGAATGTGGAAGACGGTGAAGGGGCATGGTCCACCCCCACCGACTAGCACGAAACAGAGGAGATTGGGTCAGCGGTGGAGGGTGGAACCCACTGGTGGACAATGACAAACAAGAAAGCCAAATGACCCCTCCCGATGCCCAACCCCTCTAAAGCTTGCATCAGAATTGTCCTCATGATTCACTTGAAAAACTCAGAGAAGAGGGGAAGGGTTGAGACCGCACAGAAGATACTCTGAAGATATCCTTTCTTGGTGGGTCAAGAATCTTCCCCTCCGATTCACCCAATGAGGTCTCTTTTTAAATATTGCACTACAATCAACGCCCGAAAGACACAAAGCTAAACCAACATTGCCAGCAACGGCCCCCACCTAGACGTCGACGGGAATGGGCTCAACCACTTTCACTCTCAGTCTGTGGAAATTGAAGGAGGAGCTTCCATTCTCAAAGAAAATTACTAACTCTGTGTTTTAGTTCAAAACCACGTCGTCAAACATTTAGTCCATATTTAAAATGTCCAAACCTGTTTATTTAACAATACTCATGGCAATTACCATCTCAACCATAAATGTGATAAGAGTAAAGACGAGCGTTAGAGCACAGAGTGTTTATCATTTCTATTTCTTTAAGTCAGATTTGTTTTTATTACAAGTAAATGTTGCATACCGATTTTTAAACATTACACACAATGGGAGGGCATATGACAGTGAAATCAAAATGGAGGGGGTCAAATTATCACAGAAATGAGGAGTAGGCCATTTTAAATCAACAATCCCACCATTCTGGTGAAGGGGCAGCACGGTGTGAAAGACGGTAGGGACTTATTAGCACATTTTTGACATTTATGAGACAGGATTTTAAAACCTTCTTAATATATATGATTTAAAGAAAGAAATGACAGGTATTACCTTTTTGAAGACTAGCATGTCCAACATGCTGGGTCGAACACCATTGATATTAAGGGGGTGATTTTAACTGCATTTTACGCAAAGGATAGAAGAGGAGCAGGAGACATTTTAAAAAACGGACAAGACGTTCGGTTTAATTAAAGTACGATGTGGACGATTTTTAAAACAACAGGACTGTTTTTAAAATCATGCATCCAAGATAGGAGGGCATCAACCTGGTTCAGTGGTGACGGCGCCAGAGCCTCTCGCAAAATTATATGTTCACCAGGACTGTGCACCCACGGATGCTACATAGAAACCTGTCCATCTTATCTGATCACCACATGCCTATCATGCACATTATCACTCACTATTTGGGGTGTGGACAAAACCAGGAAGAAGTCTGTGGAACTCAATCTGCTTCCCATCCTAGAATACAAAGACATAGTTATCGGTATAGGGAGCAAATATAGAGAGTGGCAGACCCTTCAGACTTATCCAACTCACGAGCACACTGGTGGGAAATGGTTAAAGGGAGGACCCAACTTTTTTAGACGAGCAGGGAAAAGAGAAAATACACAAAGAAAACAGATGCATGATGGGACAAGCAAAAACGACTTCAACGGTATTTTGAATTAAAATAAACATGGTTTCCAATTTTAATGATGAAATAAAGCAAGTGCAAAACAGAAATGTCAAAATTTTGTGCAGAAATCCAAAGAAAAGGAAGTATTCTTCGAAGTAAAGAACAAGAAATAGAAAGGGAGAAAAATGTACGCGATACATTTATAAAAAAATAAATGAACAAGGAGGGAATGTCTCTAAAACTGAGGGTGGCGGATGGTAGCCTGGTCAGCACTTCAGATGGTGCCCACAGGTTGTCATCAATTTCTATGAAAATCCTATACAAGGAAAAGCTGTTGAGAATGATAATAATGACTGAAGTTAGATTTTAAATTGACCGACCGTTACAGACAGTTTGATTATAACCCAAGAATTTAACCCACGAAGAGTATTAACACATGGCTATCTCTTGAGTTTTAAGAGAGGGAAGTCCCCAGGCCCTGACGGACTTCCCTGTGAATTTTATCAAACGATCAGGACATTTTAGTACCTGACATGCTTGTTTGTTTGTTAAAGACTTTGAACGGCTGACCTTTTACCTGACAGTTATAGAGTAGGGGCAGTGACACTACTCCTCCACAAGAGAAACAGACAAAACGGACCAGAAGAACTGGTAGACCAATTCACGCTCGTAAACTCTGACTGTAAACTTTTTAGCAAACTAGCGACAAACGGATGATCATGGTTTTTAGAGGACTTGATTCACCCCGGATCAAGTCAGTGCACATACCTGGGGAGAGGATCACTCACAGACGGCCTGGTACTGAACCGAGACACCAATACTGTTTACGCGAGAAGACAGAAACATTCGGCTAGTAGTCCTAAACTTTAGACATAGAGAAAGCCTTTGATCGAGTCTCGCACCAGTAGTACATTTTTAAGGGTACTGCAAAAAAATGGGCTCCCAGAGAGTTAATAAAACGGGGGATGGACGTTGTATCCGGGGGATTAGCAGCAGATTATCTAGTTAATGGGCACTACAAAAGCATCGTATTAACTGCGGTGTCCTCAGGGCTGTTCCGTTATCTGCCCTCCTCTATGTGGTTTGTATAGAACCATTGGCACAGATCTTGAAAGGACAAAAAGAACAATGGCGTGGGAATTCCGGGAAGCGGGGGAACTCCACCACCAGTGCATTTTGTTACATGGACGACATAAACATTTAATGCACTGACCAATTTATCTGTGAACCATGAACTCAAGACATGAACAGACTTGTTATGACAAGGGCCTCTGGCACAAGACGGAACAGAGTAAAAACAGCAAGCACAATTTTAACGGCGCCTTGACGCAGACAGAGAAAACAGGACATCGATGTTACTCAACACAGGAAAACCCGAAAATATTGGGTAAAAAATTTGAACAGGGAGGGAGGAGGGAATGCAAATTGGACAGACCGTTGAAGGGACAGTTTAGACAAAGACTAGGATTTGGGGACTAGAGGACTGACGATAGAAGGGAAGGTTTTAAATCATTAAAGATGTGATTTAACCCTTTACTTTTACTAATCAGTTCTGGTATTTTAAACCCCGCCTAGAAATGTGCATTTTAACTCTAGATCGTGCCATTTTTTACTTCATAAGGGATCAAAATGGGAAAGACTGATGGAGACAACCAATGAAGAAACAAAAGGAAAAAAGGAGGCAAGGGAGTACCTGACTTACGTCTGTTTTCTTCTCGGAAGCAGATACACTTCACTCCATATTGCAAATGGCAACAGACCCATCCATGAATCTCAAGACAGCGGCGATGACAAGATTCTGGCTTGGGGACCCTACACTCAGAATACTGGAAAAATCTACCCAAAGACTAAGAACAACCTGTTCTTTTAACCTACCACCATGCATATGCTTTTTATTCAAATTTTTTAAAGCATTTTAAGTTAAGGTGCAGAACAACAGCTTTTAAGAACCCTCGCCATGTCATCTCTTTTGTGCAGGAACGGTAGCCAGTGAATCCACTTGCGCGGCGCTTGCACTTCGGCGAGCCCTCCACAGTTGGCGCAATGTAAACCATCCCGCACTCCCAAACAGACTATCTTCCGGGACCTGTCATGGATGGTGGCACATGAAGATCCACCCGTCAGGTCCGTTCATTCACTGCCCCCCGGGGCAAACGGCAAGAAACTCAACCTGCCCCCAGACCCTGGTTGTGGCGCAAACCTGAGACAGTGAGCAGCACATGCACTGGGAGTGCAGCGCAGCCGAAGACCTGTGGCAATGGCTGGGCTCCTTAAATTCCCGTACTAGCCATCAAAGGGAGGTCCTTACAAGCCAGCTGGTGCTGTATGGGGTGACCATGACAATAAATCACAGAGTAACGGAAGAGTTTGCCAAGCAGTGGCAGAGCTCGCCCTATCCGCCATCAAAGACGCCATAATGGACCCGTCCAAACTGCTGGTAAGAAGGCACACGCAATGATCCCCCCTGTGGCAGTGATCCGGCATGCTGCCAGCAACGGCCAAAGCTGCCGGGCTGCAGGCCGCAAGCCAAGGACCCAGCCACAAAGAAGAATCGCCTCTGTGCCAATTCGGAAGAAGGAGCCAGAGTCACCTGGAAAAGTTCAGAGCAGCGGAGGCTGGCCCACACGGAGTGAAAGGTGGGAAGGAGCAACAGTGAGGGGAATTTCCTCTGTGCACCAGGACAGTGATACTGACCGAGAGACCTCATGTTTCGGGGACGAAATGAGTAGAACTTTTACTAAGGACTCACCTTCCGGCTCGCTTAAACAAAAGATAATAAACACAAAAAGGTTTTTTAAAAAACAATTTATTTATCTAACTAAAAAGAAAGCAAAGTTTGATTGAACTGAATGACTCAAAGCATATTGTATAAATAAATAATTTTAATTAAAAAAAAAAAAAAAATCAAATACGGAATAGAAACCGACCGGAGTTCCGGACAACAAGCCAGCGTAGCATATGCTTTACACGCACCTGTATGAACCTGGCTTTGCTAATGCGTAGATGTCCAGCACCACAGTCTGCACGGTGTGTCAGGGACAGACTCCCCGCCTGCGACTATTTCCACAACCAAACTTTACCGGCAGGGGAGATAACCGAGATCAAAAGGCGGTTCACCCCAGGGCGACGGCTCCGCCGCCAATGCACTCCAGGCGTGCTGACACCGCAGCGATTCCCCAAATGTGGGAATCTCGACTGCATAATTTCTGGTAGTGGGGGACTGCTTTCGCGCTCTCACCCTGATAATGTGGAGACTGTAAATCTTACTCCTGCAACGCTTTCCGTAGACCGCCTGAGGAACACACACGCACAGAAGCGAGAGAGAGACAGAAGGATGAGGCTGGATAAAAACAGGATCATAGTAGGATTAGCTTTCCCCGCGCACAAATCCCAGCTGACGTTCTGACCAAAACCACTAGTGAGAGTGAGTGTGTGGAGACGGAGGACACACCTATTTTCCAAGCCTTTGCGAGTAGTCGCTTCCTCTTTTCTCGCCTTTTTGGCTAGACTGCGATCGCTCCACAGGGTGGTGCAAGTGATTGTCCTCGTGTGACATAGCATTAGCCAACGTTTTGGTAGAACAATCATTGCACAACTTTGTCTTATAAAGGTTCATCTGTTTATCACAGCTGCACCATACGATAAAGTAGTTCATTTTCTTTCTGCGTCTTTTGCACACAAGGTAAGTTTTGCACTAATTTATTGTTATTTATTGGTTTATTGTTTTAATCCAGTTGTTTTTTAGAAACATTTTATAGCTGTTTTTTAGCACCCCCAGCTGGTGGTTGCCTCCAAAATGTCGGCCAGCAAGCCGCACACGGAGGCACCACAGAATCCGCTTCTCTTCTTCGAAGGAGTTGAAGAAAACACGTGGTGATGTCAAAGACTTGACTTCATCACGGAATCTAATACAAAAGACCTTGAAGATTACCGCAGACGGACCTCAACAGTATTCCTGACCTTACCCTTTAACAAGGGCTGTTGACCTGTAAGCTTGCTGGTTCAGCAATTGTACTCTTTGACTTTTGGATAAGGAACGAAAATGTGAAATCCCAGTTTCTCTTTCGGCTTTAATGTGTGAGAAACTGGCTGATAATAGCCTGAAAACGGTTAATGATAGAATGTACAATGAAACAGTAAATGCTGAGGACATTTGCTCATGGCTGGGAAGATTTTGCACTGTTAAAGGCCAGGCTACCAAGGTTAAGGATGAGGACGGCATCTGGAACTGTGCCTGGAGGGTACCCATTCAACAATGGCAGGACCCCCAGGGCTTCCAGGGCCTGAAACATCTACCATCAATGATAGTTCTTGGTGAAAACAGGGGCTATATCCACTACCAGGGACAGCCCAAGCTCTGCCGCAAGTGTGGTGAGCATGGGCACCTAGTAGAGGCATGTGATAAAATCGTTTGTGGGAAATGTAGAGAAATTGGGCACACCTTTGAGGAGTGCACCAATGGCAGAAAGTGCAATCTCTGTGGAGAGGGAGACCACCTGTTCAGAGATTGCCCAAAATCTTTTGCCAACAAGTTGAAACTGACAAAACAAAAAGATATGGTACAAAATGGCGGAAGGAGAGAGACGGTGACAGAGCTGATTGAAGGGGCGGAGCCGGAAATTTCAAATCTCCCGCCAAAAGCCGTCATTGGTGGAGATGTGGAAGAAGGGGAGGGGCATGGTCCACCCCCACCGACTAGCACTGAAACAGAGGCAATGGGTCAGGTGGAGGGTGGACCCACTGGTGGACATGACAATCAAGAAAGCCAAGATGAACCCCTCCCCGATGCCCAACCTTCTAAGAGGCTTGCATCAGAATTGTCCTCTGAGTCTCTTGAAAACTCAGAGAAGAGGGGAAGGGTTGAGACCGCATCAGAAGATTCTTCTGGTGGGTCAAGAATCTTCCCCTCCGATTCACCCAATGAGGTCTCTTTTTTAAATATTGCTCTACAATCAACCCCGAAAGACACAAAGCTAAACGCAACATTGCAGCAACGGCCCCCACCTAGACGTCGACGGGGGAATGGGGCTCAACCACTTCACTCTCAGTCTGTGGAAGTGAAGGAGGAGCTCCATTCACAAGAAATTAACTAACACTGTGTTTTAGTTCAAAACCACTCGTCATAACATTTTAGTCTTTTAAAATGTCAAACCTGTTTATTTTAACAATACTCATGGCAATTACCTTCTCAACCATAAATGTGAGAAGTGTAAAGTCGAGAGTTAGAGCACAGAGTGTTTTATCATTTCTTAGTTCTTTTAAGTCAGATGTGTTTTTATTACAAGAATGTTGCATACCGTTTTTTAAACATTACACACAATGGGAGGGCATATGGTCAGGGAAATCAATATGGAGTGGGTCAAATTATAACAGAAATGATGGAGTGGCCATTTTAATCAACAATCCTCACATTCTGGTGAAGGGCAGCACGGTGGTGAAAGACGGTAGGGCGCTTTTAGCACATTTGACTTTTATGGGACAGGATTTTAACCTTCTTAATATTTATGGTTTTAATGAAAGAAATGACAGGTATGACCTTTTGGAAGACTTGCAGTCCCACATGCTGGGTCGAAAACCATTGATTTTAGGGGGTGATTTTAACTGCATTTTAAGCAAAGGGGATAGAAGAGGAGCAGGAGACGATTTTAAAACGGACAAGACGTCGGTTTTATTAAAGACGATGTGTGACGTTTTTAAACTACAGGACTGTTTTAAAATCATGCATCCAAGAGAGGAGGGCTTCACCTGGTTCAGTGGTGACGGCGCCAGAGCCTCTCGCATAGATTATTTGTTCACCAGGGACTGTGCACCCACGGATGCTACATTGAAACCTGTCTT
>NC_061788.1:0-112101 GCF_022458985.1 Mugil cephalus
CTTCTGGAGATGATGTCCTGACATTTTGTATATTTTGAGTCAAGTATCACAGAGAACTAACTTATATCATCATGTCTTCTCTTCCACAGGGACTCTAACATCACATTAAAGTATCAGGAGATCATCTCCAGAAGTATTCTGATCTCCTCATGATCTCCTTCTGTGACACTTAGTCACAGGAAATAAACATTCGCAACGTGATGTGTCCAAGTAAAAATAAACCGGCAATCTTGCTTCACCATTCACCACTACTAAACAAGTTATCGGTCAACACACCCTTCCCAAAATGGCACTGTCAAAAAAAAGAAGAGTGGACACGGAGTGCAGAGTTTTCCAGGAGAAATGGACCGAGAAGTATTTATTCACAGAAGTGAATGCAAAACCAGTGTGCTTGGTATGTAATCAGCAAGTTGCAGTGTTCAAAGAGTTTAATATTCGGTGCCACTCATCATAAAGACAAGTATGTCATATTAAAGACAATTAATATTGTGCAGTATATTCTCAGCTTCAGTAGGCCCAGCCTAGTAGTTTGATCTGATGTAGTCTAATCCTATTGCCCATGCACTGCTATAACTTTTTTATTTATTTTATTTTATTTTGTATTTCTTTTTTCATTTATTTCAAAGCAGTATGACAATTAAGGCGAAAATATTTTTTTCATAGCTCCCACTTGAGTTTGTTTAGTGTGGTGAGTTGGTTCAGGTGTAAAACTGCATTCACTCAACTGTTAAAATAAACCAGTTGTTAACACATTCACCGCCAAACATGAAAAATCTTTTTTTTTTCATTGTTTTTGAATAAATGTGTTGTGCTTAGAAAAGATCCCTTGTCATCCGTGATTATAATATGTAGGGTAGGCTACAAATGTAGGCTGAATGATAAAGCATAGTACTGAAAAACAAAGCTAAATATTTGGAGTTGACATTCTTTTACTGATCCGGCCCCAGAGCCAAACTGAGTTTGACATGTCTGATCTGTTAGTTTAACAACTTATAAAAAAACTCTCCGTAAGATTAGGACAGCGTATTATTCTTCATTGATAGAAGAAAACAAGAACAACCCCAGATTTCTTTTCAGCACTGTAGCCAGGCTGACAAAGAGTCACAGCTGTTGAGTGTTGAGTCTGTTGAGCCATCTATTCCTTCAGACCTCAGCAGTAATGATTTCATGAGCTTCTTCACTGATAAAATTGTTGGCATTAGAGATAAAATTCATAGCACCCTTCCATCTGTCAAAGATGTAAGTACAGTGGCATTAGAAACCTCTGCAGGACCTAGTCAATATTTGGATTCTTTCTCCCTAATTGATCTTCCTGAGCTCACTTCAGTTATTACAGCATCTAAACCATCAACTTGTCTTCTAGACCCCATCCCAACTAAGTTGCTCAAGGAGGTTTATCCATTAATTAATACCTCCATATTAAATCAGATAAACTTATCTTTATTAACAGGATATGTGCCCCAGTCTTTTAAAACTGCTGTAATTAAACCATTACTTAAAAAACCCACTCTTTACCCAGATGTTTTAACCAACTATAGGCCAATTTCCAACCTTCCCTTTATCTCTAAAGTTTTGGAAAGGGTTGTTGTCAACCAGTTGCTTGATCATTAAAACAGGAATGGTTTGTTTGAAGAGTTTCAGTCAGGTTTTAGAGCTCATCATAGCACAGAAACAGCTCTGGTTAAAGTCACCAATGATCTCCTCATGGCTTCAGACGATGGACTTGTCTCTATACTTGTCCCGCTAGATCTCAGTGCTGCATTTGACACTATTGATCACAATATACTACTACAGAGACTTGAAAATGTGATCAAAATTACAGGAACTGCACTAGACTGGTTTGAATCATATCTGTCAGACAGATTCCAGTTTGTCCATGTAAACAACAACTCTTCTATATATACCAAAGTAAGCTATGGGGTTCCTCAGGGTTCTGTGGTAGGACCAATATTATTCACATTATACATGCTTCCCTCAGGCAATATTATTAGAAAGCACGGCATAAACTTCCATTGCTACGCAGATGATACCCAGCTATATTTATCCATGAAACCAGATGAAACTAATCAGCTGGTTAAACTCCAAGCGCCTTAAAGACATAAAGGCTTGGATGACCTGTAATTTTCTACTTTTAATCTCAGACAAAACTGAAGTTATCGTATTTGGCTCTAAACATGTCAGAGATTCATTATCTAATCACCTGCTTTTGTTGGATGGCATTACCTTGGCCTCCAGTACTACTGTGAAAAACCTTGGTGTTATATTTGACCAGGATATGTCCTTTAATTCTCACATAAAGCAGGTGACCAGGACTGCTTTCTTCCACCTTCGTAATATCATCAAAATTAGGAGCATCCTTTCTCAGAGTGATGCGGAAAAACTAGTTCATGCATTTGTGTGTTCCAGGCTGGATTATTGTAACTCGTTACTGTCTGGCTGTCCAAGTAGCTCTTTAAAAAGCCTCCAATTGATTCAAAACGCTGCAGCAAGAGCACTGACAAGAATTAGCAAGAGAGATCATATTACTCCAGTTTTAGCTTCTCTTCATTGGCTCCCTTTAAGACTTTAGAATTGAATTTAAAATCCTCCTCCTTACATACAAGGCCCTGAAAGGCCTAGCTCCATCATATTTGAAAGACCTCATAGAACCATACTGTCCCAACAGATCACTACCATCTCTAAGTGCAGGTCTGCTTGTGGTTCCTAGAGGTTCTAAAAGTAGAATGGGAGGTAGAGCCTTCAGTTATCAGGCTCCTCTCCTGTGGAACCAGCTCCCAGTTTGGGTTCGGGAGGCAGACACAGTCTCTACGTTTAAGGTCAGGCTTAAGACTTTCCTTTTAGACAAAGCTTATAGCTAGGGCTGGACTTAACCATTCCTTAGTTATGCTGCTATAGGCCTAGGCTGCAGGGGGACGATGCACTGAGGACATGTCCTCTCCTCTTTCTTCTCTGGCTCCTGTCCTCTAATATCTTATCATTTTATTTTCTATCTCTTATAATTTACTAACCACTGTGCCTTACTCTCTCCCCTCCGCTCCCCTCCCCCTCCATCATTTTGTGAGGGTCTCTGGTCTGGAGTGCTGAATATCTGACCTGTGGAGTTCTAAGCTACATCTGCTGCCGTGGCCTCATCAACCAGCCCAGTCTTCATGGTCTGGAGTGCTGTGTATCAGACCTGTGGAGCTCCATAAACTACATCTGTCCCAGTCATCATGGCCTCCTCCAGTTGCCCACTCCTACCTAGATGAACTATTCACCAACCTGCCCATGATTCCTGTTATACTCACAAACTGTCACAGATCATCAGCTATGTGTTATATTACTAGACCCTACATGTTTCCTTCCGCTTGATGTATGTATCTATGACAGAAGTTTGTTTATCTTGTTTCTCCTGCTCTTCTTTTCTCTCTATCTTCTCTGTTTCTAACCGGCTGGCCTTCGGCAGATGGGTCCCTCCATATGAGCTGGGTTCTGCTCAAGGTTTCTTCCTGTTAAAAGGGAGTTTTTTCCTTGCCACCGTCGCCCTCAGGCTTGCTCTGGAGGTTGCAGGCTGGTTTTTGTGAAGCATCTTGAGATGATTTGAATTGTTATTGGCGCTATATAAATAAAACTGAATTGAATTGAATTGAATTGATCTAGGGTGTATAGTCAGATGGACCTACTCGGTACCAGGACCCCAGGCCTTGATGTACATTGATACAAACCATAAATTGATTCGGTAAATACATATTAAGGAATCTTTTTGACAAAATGTATGAGTTTAGAGTGTTTTTAAGTATGAAGTTGTTATTAGTATCCACATATTTAAATACTTCTATGTAAATCTATATACACCATAACAGCTATCCTCTAGAAAAGGCACACAGCTTGTCTATTACAATCAGCAACCGTTTTATTTTTTTTTTGTGTTTTGTACTTGCAGTATGTTATGTACAGTTGACAAATTAATTTTCATTCTTTCAGCTACAATATTGTTGTCTTTGGAGACGTTGATGGTTTTTCTCGCAAGGTTAGCATACTTGTTTTGAACAAGGTGCTCAAAATTCTATAATAAGGGACTGAGTGCTTGTTAGACATGTCATTGTATTTGTGCTCCAGATCATGTATCTTGGCGCAGCCTCAAACAACATGGCCTCAACCACCCTGGCATTCTTCCAGGAATCTGTCGAGAAGTATGGTGTTCCTCTCAGGTAAATCTATCAAAGTTTTACCATTGGCTGCTCTGTGAAACAACTCTCATTGCACTGTATTAGTCAACCAATTAACTTTAACCAGCTTTACATATATATGATCTTTGAAGGTGTTTTGTGTTGAGATCAGGGAGTTGAAAACGTGGATGTTGCATGCTTCATGTTTACAGTACGTGGCACTGGAAGGAGCAGCTTCATATCTGGCAAGAGTGTTCACAACCAACGGTTAGTTCATTAGAATAGATACTACTGATTGGTTGCCCTGACACAGATAGCACGTAGTGATACAATGTTAGCATACAACTGATACTAGGGGGATTATAATATACCATTTGTCACATTTGCATAAGATGCAATAAAATGCAGTGTGTACAAAACAAGATGTAATTCTAAATATAGTGGTTTATGAAAAGAAATTCAGATGCATTGTTTTAGTTAATAAATAGGTTTGATATTTTACACTGATTTTACACCATTTGTAAAAAAAAAAAAAAAACATCAACATCGCCAATGAAACACACCTTTTCTGCTGCCCCTTAGTTTTCCTCCCACACCTGCAGGAAGACGAGATGGTTGGGACAACCATCCACTGAGAACAGAGAGCAGCATGACCCCCAACCAGCTGTGGGAATTGGGTCGTAGACATTACCCAGTTCAAGGGCCAGATAACAGAGGTATATACAAATGTGATTTTAATGATTCATTTGTTTTTATGTTTAAGCTGTTGAATTTGAAGCTAAGAAAAAATAATATTTTAAAGTGTTCCTTCTGTTACTGCATAACATTTAAAATGCTCTCTATTTTGTAGGTCATCAGTATTCCTGACATCGAGTGGGAAAACAGTGGACTTCCTTCCAATGACCACCACAGCATCGTTGTTCCACACACACCATGCACACTCACAGATGGACAAATGACAGCTTTAAGAGCTGCAGTCCAACCAAATGCTGCATCCCAATACTATGGCAGCGATATTTACAATGCTGCTGTTTAGTACTGTGAGCAGTTTCTTGAGCTCTGAAAAGAACTGATCAGAGACTTCAGTTTTGAGTTTTTTTTTTGAAACGAAACATTTTTGCACTTTTGTTGCCTTTGATTGTATCTTAACTGAAACAGTTAATTGCACTTGAAACCTCTGCATTAACAGTTTATTACAGTGGAGAGGTTGTCAATAAAAACATGCATGTAACTTTGTATGTAACGTTCTACATTTTTCTATGAGACAGAACCTGAAACTATAGCATTGTGCGAACGAAATCAGTGTAAGTTAACTTTTAAATAACTTAAGGTCCAGTTCCGTCAAAACAGAGTAAGAACATCAAGGAATTTAACAGTGCTTGGTCTGAAATCTATGGCTTATAGTCCTAGTTGCATTTGTCCAAAACACAACAACTGCTAACAACTAACATGCAAAAATCTGTGTAAATACAGACCCAGATGTCATTCAGATAAACCCAAATCCTGTATGACAAGTCCAAATACATGCCAGGATATCTTGTTTAAAAAATGTGTAGTCCTTGTAATGTCCTGGAATGCGCAAGGTCTCAAAGCAGGTGGAGGCTGTAAGACAGGCATGTCAAACTCAGTTTGGCTCTGGGGCCGGATTCAGACTTTCTGTTCCCCCTAAGGAAGGGAGGTCCCATGCAATGGCCAAGTCCTGGACACTTTGCTTTTCCTTTTCTGAGAGTATGGACCCCCCTTCAAGCTTCAAGACAATAAATGACATAAATCTCCTTCATAAAAGAGATACACATAGATGCACAATAAAAAGGCAAAACAATGTACATAATGTATTACTGAAATGAAAAAACATACAAGCCTGATAGTTTCTCTAATGTCCACATCTGGACAGTCCTCCAGTGTAACTGTCGCTGTTTCTTGACTTCCACCAAGTAACACATGGGTAACAGCAGGGCTGAGTCCCGGCAGGCAAGGTCCACCATGAAGGAAGGAAGGAGTGGCCTATCATTCTGCCCGCCCCCATGAACATGTCACTTTCCACAAGAAAATGCGCAGCTGAGGGAACTAAATGGCCAGGCTCTCCTTCAAAGAGCCGTGTAAGGCTTGAATTTGCTGTCAATATATCAAAAAATACGAATTAAGGACAACAAAGAAAAGTAATAAGCCTTCTTAAAGAGTACAAAGATGAATGTGAAAGTGAGTAGTTGTCAGAAAATGCATTTCAGTTTTATGATGGACTGGAAAACCTAGATATCTTCAATACAAGCTTTATACATTTAGATTAACCCATCAAACATTCGGTATAAAACAAAGCAAACGTATCAAAATACCATAGACCTTTACAGACAGAAGAATAAATATTGTTGTACAGCTTGCATTTGGAAGGATTCTGTTATATACATACCAAAATTGATGCAAAAGCCTGACCTCAACTTGTCAATGCACATGGAGAAAAAAAACGATTCACCACATGTCCAATAACAGTGTCTCCTGTAACACAATTTAAAGTTTAACAGAATAAAGACAGAGTTTTTTTTAAATACTTAAATTAGTTTTGGACAGCTTAAACTTGTTACTGGAGCTACCTTAAGGTTTGTAATTCAAGGGTCGTCCCCATTCCACATTAGGTCGCTCGTAGAATGATAGAAGTGCCACGTCCTGCTCAGCAGGACTTTTTCTGATGTCCATGCTGAGAAGCAGTGGACTTTTGGATTCATGGACACGTAGAAAATTGTCCGCACACTGTGATATGGCCTTGTTGGGGTCACTGACAGTTAACCAGTCTAATATGAACAAAAAACAAATAGAACAGTGGTTGTTTCATTATCTAAGGAAAGACATCAAAAGCAAACAATTTAATATTCAAACAGTGCGTCTTTCCCTATGCCACTGCTAAGCCTGAACCGCACCTACCATCTTCAACAACTGCTGTACCTCTGGATGGTCCAGGCATTGATGCCTCCTCTTCTTCTATTGCAATGGAATCCATCACCTCTTGTCCTGCCCTACCATCATAATATTATTTGTGTTATAACTACACAGTATGTTAAACAAAAACAGTTAAAACAGGGAGAAAGTGGAACCCAAGATATGCGGTTCAGGAGGCGCAGGCTGCCCTCAGGCTTAGGGATATCATGGGGCGTGTGCAGCAAGGGCGTGGAGGCCTGGGACTGTGTGCAGGGGCGCCGTGGAGCAAGGCGTCCACGGCGGAAAAGAGGAAGATGGTAGTGGAGGAAATTCATAGGCAAGAGGAAGCAATGAGATGCATGAAGGCAGTGTCGCAGGCTAAGCAAGGACAGTGGGTGAACTGGGAGAGTGTAGAGAAAAGAAAGGTGTCGTGAGAGCGTGAGAGAGCTGTGGAGCATGGAGGCTAGTAGGATTAGATTTATGATGGGGGGCAGTTTATGATGTGCTGCCATCTCCCCAGAACCTAAACTGGTGGTCAGGGGAGGATGCTGCCTGCCCACTTTGTTCTTGTGCATGTACGCTCAGCCACATTTTGACAAGTTGCAGGGTTAGTCTCTCCCAAGGGAGATACACCAGGTTCTGAAATGCTTAGCAGCTGCAATTGAGGAAAAACAGATTCAAGCAAATTCCTCAGCTGCTAGAAAAAAGAATAAGCATATTATGTTTGTTCAGGAGGGAGATAAGGCCAGATCAGGAAGGCGCAGGCATAATGTAGGGCAGCTAAGTGTGGGCGTAGCCTGGGAGCTGAGGACCGACCTAGATGGCGCCCTGAGCGTCCCACAACAGATAGCCGTGACCCTCAAAAGACCGGACGTGCTGTTGTGGTCTGAGAAAGAAAGGAAAGTGTATTTCTGTTCCGTGGGAAAACAGAGTTGAAGAGACGAGAGAGATAGATATGCGGAGTTGAAATCGGAAGCGGAGCAGCGAGGCTGGAGCGCTCATGTGCACTCAGTAGAGGTCGGCTGCCGTGGATTTGTGGCGAATAATAAAACATCTGTGAAGGTGCTCAGTCATCCAGGTCATGGTAATCCAAAAAGCGTTGAATAAGGTCAGTTGGACTTGTAGAATTTCTTGAAGACGTTTCGCCACTCATCCGAGTAGCTTCTTCAGTTCTGATGAACTAGTGGGAAATTGAGGTGTCTGGTTGGGATGCAGGTGAACAGTGAGGTGACATCATAGGACACGATGGTTTCTTCTGGGCCCAGTGTGACATTCTTGACTTTGTTCACAAAACCTCTATCCCAGGCATGTCAAACTCAGTTTGGCTCTGGGGCCGGATTCAGACTTTCTGTTCTCAGGTGGGCCGGATCAGTAAAAGAATGTCAACTCCAAATATTTAGCTTTGTTTTTCAGTACTATGCTTTATCATTCAGCCTACATTTGTAGCCTACCCTACATATTATAATCACGGATGACAAGGGATCTTTTCTAAGCACAACACATTTATTCAAAAACAATGAAAAAAAAAAGATTTTTCATGTTTGGCCGTGAATGTGTTCACAACTGGTTTATTTTAACAGTTGAGTGAATGCAGTTTTACACCTGAACCAACTCACCACACTAAACAAACTCAAGTGGGAGCTATGAAAAAAATATTTTCGCCTTAATTGTCATACTGCTTTGAAATAAATGAAAAAA
This sequence comes from Mugil cephalus, assembly GCF_022458985.1. Lineage (NCBI taxonomy): Eukaryota > Metazoa > Chordata > Actinopteri > Mugiliformes > Mugilidae > Mugil > Mugil cephalus. Next base: position 8,757 of record NC_061788.1, read on the forward strand.
GAAATACAAAATAAAATAAAATAAATAAAAAAGTTATAGCAGTGCATGGGCAATAGGATTAGTCTACATCAGATCAAACTACTAGGCTGGGCCTACTGAAGCTGAGAATATACTGCACAATATTAATTGTCTTTAATATGACATACTTGTCTTTATGATGAGTGGCGCCGAATATTAAACTCTTTGAACACTGCAACTTGCTGATTACATACCAAGCACACTGGTTTTGCATTCACTTCTGTGAATAAATACTTCTCGGTCCATTTCTCCTGGAAAACTCTGCACTCCGTGTCCACTCTTCTTTTTTTTTGACAGTGCCATTTTGGGAAGGGTGTGTTGACCGATAACTCGTTTAGTAGTGGTGAATGGTGAAGCAAGATTGCCGGTTTATTTTTACTTGGACACATCACGTTGCGAATGTTTATTTCCTGTGACTAACTCGTGTCAGTGCCGCATGCTTGACGTAAGCGCTTTTACACATTTACTGCCCTCTAGCGGCCGGAGGGAGCATTTGGTTTAAAAAATCACAACTTTTAATAGAAATGAGCTAGAGACTCGATTCTTTTTTTGACATACTCAGAAATTTATGCCGGGCCGGATTAAATCACCCAACAGGCCGGGTCCGGCCCGCGGGCCGTATGTTTGACATGCCTGCTCTATCCCATCAGCAGGGACTGTCTGGCCTTTTTGGACTGTTTGGTGCATGTTGAAGACCGAAGCCTCAACATAGAAGTATATAGAAAATAGAAGTATATAGAAAACCCATGCACACAGACCAGCACCTGTTATTTGATTCACACCACCCTCTGGAATACAAACTAGGAGTCATCAGAACCCTCAGGCACCGAGCACAGACAAGGACAAGGAGGGACAACACATCAAACAAACCCTCAAAACATGTGGATATCCCAACTGGGCCTTTGTCAAAGGCTCAAAAAGATATCCCAGGAAGGACAGGGAAGAGGAGCACAGCAGGAGGAAGAACATCACCATCCCCTACATAGCTGGTGTATCAGAGAAACTGAGGAGAATTTTTTGTAAACACCGCACTCCAGTTTATTTCAAACCTGGAAACACACTAAGACAGGAACTGGTCCACCCCAAAGACAAAACATCCAGACAGAAACAGAGTTATGTAGTGTTGCTGTTCAGTGTAGTGAGGAATGTACAGACTTGTACATTGGGGAAACAAAATAACCCATCCACAAGCGCATGGCCCAACACAGGAGAGCCAGCTCATCAGGAAACGACTCAGCAGTCCACCTCCACCTGAAGGACAACGGACACTCCTTTGAGGATACCAACGTTAAAGTCCTGGCCAGAGAGGACAGATGGTTTGAGAGAGGAGTTAAGGAAGCCATCTATGTCAAAGTGGAGAAACCTTCTCTAAACAGAGGAGGTGCACTGAGATTTAATTTACCATCTATTTATAATTCAGTTTTGACTTCTGTCCCCAAGAAGTTTCAACAACATTCACACTTTGAGCCTCCAGGCTCCCATGGACAATAGCCTCGTTAGAGCTCTATTCATAGGATAAGTAGCCTAGGCACACAGTTCCCCCCATTCAAGGACAGGTAAGTACCAGCCATTATGGTAATTAGTGACCCCAGTTTCTGGTCAAGCAAGTTTCTGGTGGGTGTCTTTGAGGGTATCAGATAACTGTAAGAAAAAAAATAGTCTCTGGAAAAGAGAGAAAGATTGTCAAAACTAATCATTGAAATCCGAAATACAACAAAGTTGCAAATTACTGTGATTTCATAGCCTGTATACAATATACAAGTGGCCAAAAAACAAATTGCATGTCATCACCTCTTCATGTGTCGTGCATTCATCCAAGTGAGCAGTCTTATGACCCAGTCCTGCACGAATATGGACTAATTGGTCCTGCTCTTTTGGGGTCTTTTGACTTTGCTTTGGCAGCAAATAGAAAGTGATATCAAATGACTTAGGCCTTTTTTCTGGAACAGGGCCTGCTGATGGAAAGAACCTCTTCCCCCGGCCCCTGCTGAAAATACCGGGAAATGACCTATAGAAATAAAAACATATGTAAGAGATAGTGCCCGACAAGATGTCCATTGTCAGAAATGAATGGACGACACGGAGGCGTGAACCGTCCAACGTGAAGCGAACCTCCACAATACTATCATTAGTGCCGAAATATGTATAAATGGGGCTTCACTTAAAGTGAATAAATGTCTTGTTACCTGGTCATTTCTGTTTGTAGTGCACCTGTCTCTCTCTGTCGCCTGCAGGATTGTACCCCAAAAAATTAATTAATCATCGATACATCTACAATGTATAAGTAAAATAAGCCAAGTGTAAATGACAGAGTTTAAATAGATGCGGGTGGTGAGTTGATGCGGTGGTTGTTCACACCCGTGCTGGTTTATGTGACTTTTCGGCGCAGGAGGGAGCGTGGATGTGAGTCAATCCCCTTCAACTACAGTGGGGGAAATAAGTATTTGATCCCCTGCTGAATTTGTAAGTTTGCCCACTTCCATAGAAATGATCAGACTCTGGTTTTTATGGTTGTTTACTGGTTATGGGTATAGACAGAATATCAATCGAAAATGCATAAAAAACACACAATCTAAAAGTTATAAATTGTTATGTATTTTATTAAGGGAAATAAGTATTTGATCCCCAACAATTCACTTAGAATTCAGGCTCCTACAGATTGGCTGGTGCGCATGTGGCACACAGCTGTGCTCAGTCAACTAATTACCAATACTCCTGATCTTAACTCGTCATGTATATAAAGCACACCTGCTCTAAGAATCAGTTTCTTACATTCCAACTTCTACAGCACCATGGGCAAGACCAAAGAGCTGTCAAAAGATGTCAGGGACAAGATTGTAGACCTGCACAAGGCTGGTATAGGTTACAAAACCATCAGCAAAAGGCTTGGTGAGAAGGTGACAACTATTGGTGCCATTATTCGCAAGTGGAAGACCCATAAAAGGACCATCAACTGTCCTCGGTCTGGAGCTCCCCGCAAAATCTCGCCTCATGGAGTGAGGATGATGATGAGAAAGGTGAGGGAGCAGCCTAAAACAACACGGCAGGAGCTTGTTAATGATCTGGAAGCAGTTGGGACCTCCGTCACCAAGAAAACAGTTGGCAACACACTGCGCCGTTATGGATTGAACTCTTGCAGTGCCCGCAAGGTCCCCCTGCTCAAGAAGGCACATGTACAGGCCCGCCTTAAGTTTGCCAGTGAACATCTAAATGACTCAGAGAAGGCTTGGGAGAAAGTGCTGTGGTCTGACGAAACCAAAGTTGAGCTATTTGGCATTAACTCGACCCGCCGTGTTTGGAGGATGAAAAAACGTGAGTATGACCCAAAGAACACCATACCCACGGTTAAGCATGGAGGTGGAAACATCATGTTTTGGGCTGTTTTTCAGCAAAGGGTACAGGGCAACTTCACCGCATTATGGGGCCAATGAATGCAGCCATGTACTGTAACATCTTGGACAAAAACCTTCTTTCCTCAGCAAGAACACTGAAGATGCCTCGTGGGTGGGTTTTCCAACATGACAATGACCCAAAACATACTGCCAGGACAACAAAGGAGTGGCTCAAGAAGAAGCATATTAAGGTCATGGAGTGGCCTAGTCAGTCTCCAGACCTTAACCCGATCGAAAACCTGTGGAGGGAGCTGAAGCTCCGAGTTTCCAAGAGGCAGCCAAGAAACTTGAAGGATTTAGAGACTGTCTGTAAAGATGAATGGGCCAAAATCCCTCCTGCGCTGTGTGCAAACCTGGTGACCAACTACAAGAAACGTCTCATCGCTGTGCTTGCCAACAAAGGTTTCTCTACAAAGTACTGACTTGTGTTGTGCTTGGGGATCAAATACTTATTTCCCTTAATAAAATACATAACAATTTATAACTTTTAGATTGTGTGTTTTTTATGCATTTTCGACTGATATTCTGTCTATACCCATAACCAGTAAACAACCATAAAAACCAGAGTCTGATCATTTCTATGGAAGTGGGCAAACTTACAAATTCAGCAGGGGATCAAATACTTATTTCCCCCACTGTATGCACGGAAAAGGGGAATGATAGGAAAGGGTTTTCTAATTTACTGAGAAACAATGCCCAGGTCAGCAATGCATGCCTAAAAACACGTCGTTCATTCGTCCCCTCCATAAACCACACACAATCAAACCATGCCAAAATGACGACGATAAGATATAAGTGATCCCGCGTCGTGTCAGGGAGACTAGTGTTTTCTTGGTTAAATCATTTTAGCATATATTAAACTGTAACATTTTGGTGTTAAAGTCACCCATGTAATGCTACTGAGACAAAATCTGCGATGATGTAGCAAAGTTGCCTCGCAGGTATTTTACACCGGAGATTTTGGCCTGGGACACTTTTTAAAGGGGCAGTGAAATGTGGCCTACAACTGTTGTTCCAATGATGTTTTCATGTTTACACTTACTTATTTCATGAACTAACTTACCATGACTTGTCACACTTTGTTTTTTCTATCGGCGCAACATTTATAGCCTATAGGATAGAACCCTGATAGAACTGGAGCCGTCCTATCGGGCCCTGATATATTGGTTACCGATAATCGGTCGGTCACTAGTTATAATGATGGAAATAGTAATTAGTTAGATTACCTCGTTACTGAAAAAAGTAACGGCGTTAGTAACGGCGTTTATTTTAACGTCGTTATTCCCATCACTGCTACTAGGCTAGCTAACGGAGCAACTCCCGCGTTTTGGGCCAGTTCAGACTGGCCTGTTGTTTGTAGTTGCCGAAGGTAAAGATGTTCACAGTCACTCCTTAGTTTCTAATGCAGTTTAACGCCACCTCATTAAAGGTTCAGTGTAGATACTATTCAATAGGTTCCGTCAATGTTCAACTGATGAGTAATATCTATTACACAATTTCACGAACACAAATAGCAAATAGCACTCACCAAAGCTCCATCAGTCCTGCCAGGTTTGGGCCTCCAACACACTTCAGATTTTTCATGTGGCCCCCTGTAGAAATTAATTGCTCAGCCCTGTCATAGCAGGTGTCACTACTGGGCTAGCTACCGGAGCAACTCCCGCCTTTCGGGCCAGTTCAGACTGGCTTGTTGTTTGTAGTTGCCGAAGGTAAAGATGTTCACAGTCAACTGATGAGTAATATCTATTACAAAATTTCATGACCACAAATAGCAAATAGCACTCACCTCCATCAGTCCTGCCGGTGGCCATGGCTGATCTGTCTAATGTGCCGCCGGTGTGGCCTCATGACCAATGGAGCGTAACCTGATTGGCTAGACGTTGGATGAATAGAGACGGGCGTCGATTGCTTCTCCCTGGTCATCCGGAAGTTAAGTCCAGCTTTTTCAGAGGTTGAAAGTTGGAGGTTGTATCTTTGAGGTTGATTTTTTTAATGTTCGATTATTAGGTTGATTGTTTTATTGTTGAATTTTATGAGTTTCTTTTTTTATTTTTTTTTTTTTATGTAAACTGCATGTACCTGGCAATTTATATTCAAACTCTGATGGCACAGAAAAACGTCCATAGTATGATATCATTCATGAAGACATAATCTGTGAGTGGTTGAGAGGTTCCAGAATATTCTGGATGTCATCTTTGTATTTCAGAGAGAGAGATTAACCCTCTGCTTTGATCCCAACAGGCCAGATGGATTTTACCCATTGTTATTTACTGATCCAAGTCTTGTGACCGTTCACTTCCAGCTGCTCTGAGACCTCATGAACTGATAGTCCCCACTGTTGTCCTCTGGACCCAGGTTTAATACTTAAAAGATTAAGATTAAGGTTAAGGTTAAGAAGGTTAAGAAATTAAGTGATTAATCGTCATTGCACACAAGTTACAACAAAATGTTGTTCAGCAACTCTTGTTCTGATGGTGTTAACAGTGTGTCCTCTGCACCTCTGCAGTCCTCGTCAAAGTGTTAGTGTGAGCTCACCAGTGTCTTTATTCTAGTTTAACAACCTATTGATTTGTCTTCTCATAATGTTCCTGATTTATCTCTGATGAATTTGTTTTGTTTTTGAGGATCCAGTGAAGACACTCTGAACAAAGTGATTTGATGAAGCAGATATTTTATTAAAGATTCACAGAAAACTGCTTCAACCAGGAGACAATTGAATGAGAAGAACAGAATATAGTGAATTAAAAAAAAAAATCACAACAACATAAAATGATCCAAATGTTTCCACTGAGTTATGTGAAATATTCCAACTAGTCATTCCAGCATGAACACATGAAGAATCCAAGGTATGAATCAAATCAAAGAACATTAGATTTCAGGACTGTTCTCTTCAAAAACACTCAAGTGTGATAGTTGGATGGAGCTCCAGCTCAGCAGAAGATTTCTCCACTGTGTCTGAGTTCAGTGTGAGTAATATCCTCTGTACAAACTGATTAGAATGACAACAACAAGCCAGGAATAGGAGACCCAATCATATCACACTGATACAACATTTTCCTCATGGAATACTTTTACTGCTTATACATGAACTACATTTTACTGACCACTGATAACACTACTAATATGTTGGTGTTGGTACTTTGACTGAAGTCAATGATCTGAATACTTCCTCCACCATGTTTCTGATTGAAAATATCAACTGGATATTACACTGAACACACTCACAATCAAACAACTGATTCATGTTTAAAGAGTGGTGACAGATAAAAGATGTTAATTTAAGTAATATTGCAATTACCAACAAAATAAAGCTTACGATTAAATATATATTCATGTTGCTACATCCTGCTTGGTGATTTTCAGATAGTCCTGGAAATATCTGACTGCCCAAGACGTTAATCTGGCCGAGGTCCGTTCATTCCTGGACGATTCCAGTTGATTCAGTTTTTCATCCGAAATAGGCACAAATCTTTCTTTTTGTTTTTTGGTTATTCTCATCGTCCTCCAACCATTCATCAAAACTGAGACCAAATAAACTGAAATTAACAACAAACGATTTTGTAGTGTATTTTTCAGCCGTTTCCTGCTCCAGCTCTAGCAGTTACAGTGTTGCCATGGAGATGGAAACAATGTTGCCACAGACTTTGCGGAGCAACATTTTTAGTGATGAGTCAACTGTGCTGTAATGCGGATTTGAGCACATGTCTAAATGTCTTATTGACCAATCAGACTGCTTGGTCGGAAGTATTTGTTGTATAACCATGATTTAATTTTTGCATTTTGTTCCTGTTTGATCAGTCATTGCATACTGCAGTGCTGCCCTGGTTCCTTCATCCACTCGGTTTCTCATCTCCTCCAGTTTCTGGACCTTCTCACTGTCTCCTCTCTCCTTCATCTTCTCAATCAGGACGTCCAAGTGGACATGAGTGGACACTGAATCAACATTCAGGGCGATCTGCTCCAGTTTGACAACATGTTGGTACGCCTCATCGAGGAGCTGGGACTTCTCTGATCTCAGTTTGTTCATTTCTTTCTCAAGATTTTCCTCAAAGCTCAACTTCTTCATGCTTTCTGACATATTCTTCCCATACATCTGTATCATTTCTGCTGAAGTTTTCTGAACTTTCCTCGTCTTGGTCACATATTTCCACTTATCTTTCACATGAGCTGATACAGGACACTTATTGGTACAAACAGTACAGTAACCTTTCTTCATGACCTCACAGTGTTCAGGTTTCCAGGCCATTGTGCAACCAGGATAATGACAGTTCTCCTGACAGACAGTACAGCAGACAGCTCTAGTCAAAAACAAAAACTTCCTTCTCCCACCATCAATAGCTTCTTTTTCTTTGTAGATCTCATCAACTTTTAAAGGGAACTTTTCATTCTTCTTCACCCCTTCTTGAATTTGTTTCATCCCAATGTATTTCAGTTCAGTCAGGTTGATTCTCTCTCCCAGGTTTTTGATGCAGGCTGTCAGTCTGATACGTTCATTCAGAACATCCACAGTTTTTTCCAGTTTCTGAGGAGCAGTTTTCTCCAGAAAAGCTGTGAACGCTCTCATTCCTCTCACTGATATTTTAGTAGCACTTTCCAGGTATTCTTCGTCCTCTGTTCTGTCTTCATGCTGACAGTTATTAAACAGGAAGTAAACAGGTTGATTCTTCTCATTTTTGGCACATTTAATTTTTGCATCTTCAAGAGCTTCAAGAGCATTTTTAGGTTTTCTTCCATCTGAGTGTGTCATGAGAGCTACGATGTTTTTCTCCAGGTCTTTTCCAAACAGAGACGTCACTGAATTGAAGACGTACATCAGTCGATCATTCAATCGATTCTCAGTGGCCTTCATCACCAGACCCACTGCATCAACTTCATGAACTCCATCCTCTGATCTAAACAAGTCAAATAATCTTTGACTGACAATTACATCTAGATTAGTCCCTCTGGTGTCTCCATAACCAGGAGTATCGATGATGGTCAGAGAGTAGGGCAGAGTTTCACCTTCAAAACCAAAGATCTGGTACACGATCACATCTGATGTCTGACTTTCTGTTTGTTTTCTTTTCTCCTCCTCTATGATCTGAAACCAGACTTCATCCTCAAACTTCACTCCCATGGTGTAGTTGACCAGAGAGTTGATCAGAACTGATTTTCCTGATCCTGATTCTCCAACCAGTAAGATGGTTCTATTGGTCTTGTTCATGTTTCTTTCTCCAACAGTCATTCTAGTCAGAGATCCAATCTTCTCTTTCTTTGGTTTCAGCTGGTAGACAGAAGGAGATCCTGAGGAGATCAGAATACTTCTGGAGATGATGTCCTGATACTTTGATGAGATGTTTGTGTTCCTGTAGAAAAAGTGGAGATTTTAAACATTGAAATTTAGTGCACATCATTTATTTTCATTGTCTTTTGTTTTACTTTTGACTAGTTTATGTGTGTGAGGAACCTAACACTTCAAGAAAAATGACCTGAAAACCTGCATTGTTCCAAGACAAAACAAAGTCTTAATGACACACACCACTCCTAAACAGTTTCATCCAACAAGTAGGTTATACAATACGATATGTTGTGTGGTACTGAGGTGGTCTTTTTAAAAGATTGAGTTTAAAACCCATAAAAAACAACAACAACAACACACAAACAAACAAATGTCCAACAAATGAAAAAGGTTAGTTATTGTTTTTTGGAATGTTTTCATCAAATAAGAGCTCCCTAAATATGCTCCACAATCGTCTCTCCTCTACTCCTCCATGCTGGATGTCATTTAAAACTAGAGAAGCTACTATTTCTATTGGTTCCAAGCATCACATAGCTAGAGCTAACCACGTACCTTCAGCCAACAGAGAAAACTGAGAAAATGCTTGAAACACACAAAAACAATTGATCAAATGCAATTGATGTTGTTTTTATGATATGTTTGGTATTTTTGAACATATGCGCCACATGATGACTTTACTGAATCTCAGCTCTGTGCCTCAATTCCATGGTCTACAGCCATCTTGTAGTGAACAAGATCTTTGCAAAAATACTCCAAAAAAAATACGTTGAATAAGGTCAGCTGGACTTGTAGAATTTCTTGAAGACGTTTCATCCGAGTAGCTTCTTCAGTTCTGATAAACTAGTGGGAAATTGAGGTTTAAATAGGAAATAGGAGCACAGCAGAAGGAAGAACATCACCATCCCCTACATAGCTGGTGTATCAGAGAAACTGAGGAGAATTTTTGGTAAACACCGCATCCCAGTTTATTTCAAACCTGGAAACACACTAAGACAGAAACTGGTCCACCCCAAAGACAAAACACCTAGACAGAAACAGAGTAATGTAGTGTACGCTGTTCAGTGTAGTGAGGAATGTACAGACTTGTACATTGGGGAAACAAAACAACCCATTCACAAGCGCATGGCCCAACACAGGGAGCCAGCTCATCAGGAAACAACTAAGCAGTCCACCTCCACCTGAAGGACAAAGGACACTCCTTTGAGGATACCAACGTCAAAGTCCTGGCCAGAGAGGACAGGACAGAGTTTATTCCTATTTAAACCTCAATTTCCCACTAGTTTATCAGAACTGAAGAAGCAACTCGGATGAGTGGCGAAACGTCTTCAAGAAATTCTACAAGTCCAGCTGACATTATTCAACGCTTTTTGGATAATCCATGACCTGGATGACTGAGAACCTCCACAGACATTTTGCAATAATACAGTTAATAGTGTGTTCTATGGATGATGTCCAGGAGAAATAAAATGTCCAAAGGTTGAAATGTGTGTACGTTGCCTCCTGTAGTGAATCAGTAGCATTTTGGAGCCAGATTCACTTTAAGAGGTAAAAACCCAACGTGGAGGAACACTTCGGGTTCTTTAGTTTGATCCTAATGTCCAGATGGAGAGTGGACCTGGTTCTATTTCACTAGAACCTTTGGAGAACATGTGAGCTCAGTGGTGTTTCTAGGAACTCTGGGTCCAGGTCTGGTCCAGGTCTGGTCCAGGGGTTGATAGAGGAGTTCAGAATGATGTCATCATTGCTATGAAAGTGTTTTCTAATTTACAAGCCATTTTAGTTTATCGATATGACAGAAGTTAGTTTATCTTGTTTCTCCTGTTCCTCTTTTCTCTTTATCTTCTCTGGTTATGAGCTGGTTCTCTTCAGGCTGCTCTGGAGGTTTCAGGCTGGTTTTAGTGAAGCGTCTTGAGACAATTTGTATTGTTATTGGCGCTATATAAATAAAACTGAATTGAATTGAATTGAATCAGACACAATGTTATTGAAGTCTGACCTATCCATGGAGACCAGTGTCAGAAGCATGGAGCTGATGGTTCTGGAAATAGTGGGTCTGTCCTTTTATGTGAGCTTAACCTCACAGCATCCAAGAGCTTAAATGTTACCACTTCTGTATTAAACAGGAAATATAATATAACAACACTTCACCAACATTTACATTTCATAAGAGACCCAGTGTGAACATATCCGCAGCAATGCGACTCTCAATATGACTAATATCTCTGAAAATGGTCAAAATAGGCAGGTATTTCCTGCCAAACATATCTCAGCACACATCTTAATGAGCATGAAGAGCAGAGTAAACCTCAACACAGCTGGCCAGTTTCCACCTAGTGAATTCTGTAACAATATAGACACACACGTAGAAATGCTTTTGACAAAGAGCATTCAGCATCTCAGGGAAAATGCTGTCTCCTTTACTAACTCAGCGACCTCTGCCAAGAATATGGGCAAATTCATCCAAGTCTTCATCCAAGACTCTGCCTCATTCTTTGGAGACATGGTGGCAGGACTCACAAGATCCTGAAACCACCCACAGTCCTCCTACAATTATAAACATAGATGGGCTATGCCCTCTCCTTTCCTCAGTCGCCATATGGTTTGCCAGATCCTCATCAAGACAAAAATGAATGTTATCCTCCATAGCCTCTTCGAATTCCTCCCTGTCCCAAGGGCCAGCCAAGCCCAAAGGGCCTTCTTCAGCTTGACAGCTTCCCAGCAGGTTCGAAGGAACATGCCCCACTCTGATTCCATGTCTCCAACTCACCCTGGGATGCACGTGAAGTTCTTCTGGAGGTGAGAGCTGAAGATCTCATGGACAGAGGCCTCTGCTAATTGTTGCCAAGCTTGCAAAGCTTCACTCTCACTATGTGTTTGGGTTTGCCAGTTCTGATTGACAGCCTTCACTGCCACCTGATCAGTTGACAGTTCTGCACTTAACTTATTAACGTATTTGTTTATGTTAAAATGGAACAAACACATGAATGAACATCTCATCTTCTACAACAATTCAGAATCACCAATGAACCTAACCAGCATGTCTTTGGAGGGTGAGAGGAAACTGGAGTACCCTTAGAAAACCCACAGAGAGACAGAGAGAACATGCAAACTCCAAGAGAGGCCAGAGTCAGTGTCAGTGCTCACCACCACACCACTGTGCCACCCTATATCAATTATCATTTACAATGCAAACATGTAGGGGATTGTAGCCAGGTGGAAGTTTCTGAGGCTCAGGACTAACCTTCCATCCGACTATGCCATTTTGTTGTGCAATAAAATGTATAATGGCAAATAAAACACTTTTTTACTTTACAAGACATACAGATCTGATGATATGATCATAAAGTTTTTTCTGTTTTGCTTTGTATTAACGCTGCTCCAGCCATTTCCATGTTGCTGCTTCCTTGTCTGTTGCCAGACTCACTGTTAATGCACCAAAAAATTGTAGCTGATTGAATTAGTGGGAAAAGTGAGATGTCACACTTTTCCCACTAATTCAATCAGCTACAGGTGAAACATTGTTAGCATGGCATTGAATGGTGGGACACACACACAATGAAACCAACGACCCATCAACTACTAAATAAGTCATTCACTAATTTAGTAGTTCACTCTTTGTTGACAAACTGTAATTGAAAGGGTGGTAGAATGTTTCAATGTCCTAAAATGGCCAGGATGGGCAGGTTTTTGAAGATGTCTGACTGCCTGTGGGGTGGTTGTACTGTTGTTATATTGCAATGTCAAACTGTTCAGGATGGGACTTATTTGATGATCATGATTACATGATACCTGTGGGGCTTTACAAAACCTCAAGCTTTTGATAACTTTTAATTGTTCAAGTCTTACAAGTGTTTTGAGAAGAAAATTTGACGTGATTGTGGTCACCAATTAAAACTAAATTACAGATTTCCTCTTGATTTTAGGGTATGGATCGTGAGGCTAGTTTTCTAGGGACTGTTTTAAAGCCATTTTTATTCACACATTTGGAAACATTTCTTCCCAGGGATTGAATTTCATGAAATATTTCACTATGTTCGATAGTTCCCCCTGCAGGCCCCTGGTACCACTACAGCCACTACGGCATGTTCTTGCACGTGAACCGCAACCCACCGTGGCAGTCTCACCGAGAGAAGTAGTTCCAACTATCCGTGAGTGTAACTCAATCCCACCCTCACCTACTACAATATTAATTAGGGATAAACGCTCCACTTCAACAGCCAAACTGAAATCTCTAAATCCGGCGATAAAGAAACATCACAAAATGCACTTTTTTAACACTCTTAATAATGCCAAGATCATTTGGGATGTAAGATCTAAGCCAAAGGGACATCTACTTGGTCATATTAATATTGGTAGTATAGTAGGCAAAACTGAACAAGTTGAACACTTATTAATTGACTCCAACATTGATATATTGGGCATATCTGAAAGTCACTCATTCAACACCAACAGATGCCATCAACATATCAGGATACAATGTGTTTAGAAGAGACAGGGGAACAGGACCATTTTAAAATATAGTGATTTCAAAAAGGAAACTATTCTTTTACGTGACTTTAACATTAATTGGGACAACAAATCTGACAGAAAAAAACTGAAGCCATTAACAGATAATCACAGCTTCACTCAAGTTATTCAAGATCCAACAAGAAGAATAACTACTAAATCTAAAACAACAATTGATTTAATATTCACAAATAAACCTGATAGGATCAGTAAAACCTATAATCTCCTGTCTGGGCTCTCTGATCATAACTTCATCCTATGCTCAAGGAAAATCAACTGGAAATGTTTCTCCAGCCCCATTAGGGCTAGCAGTCATCATATAATACCGAAAAATTAACAACAAAATCTGAAGAATGCTCTCAAAGAATATGCTTGGTCTAATAAATTAACCAATAATGAAATTGAGGACAGCTCTAGCACCTTTTCCAAATGTGTTATGGAAGTCCTGGGTAGCTTCACAAAGAAAGTTGAATTTAGCAGGCGTAAAAAGACGCTACCTTGAATAAAGGATAATGTATGAATGAAAGAAAGAGTTAACGCACTAAAAAAATCTCTAAAAACAGGGCTTACCTGTGACCGACAATTTTTTACATCACTTAGAAATAAAGTAGTAAAACAAATCTATAAAGCTAAAGCATTTTTTTTTCATCAAACTGATTAATTGGGCAAATGGCAATGGGAAATTGATATGGGAACAATTAAATAAGTTAACAGGAAGAAAAAAGGAGGTCATAACACCCAAAGACATGCAACTCCAGGTGAATAGTACTCTGACAAATGACCATTGTCAGTAGTTTCAACTATTTTTTTATACACTCAATTGAGGATTTGACCATGAACTTTAAATGTCCAAGCACTCACATAACCCTGTGGCTGTCAGCAAGCCAATGTTTAGTTTAAGAGAAATAACTGTTCTCAAGGTCTTGAAAATCATCTCATCTCTGAAAAGCTCTAAAGCTAGAGATGTCTTTGGTTTCGATAATAACTTCATAAAACATCATAAAATGGCCCTTTAATAGACCTGTCTATAAAACAGGGTAAGGTGCCACCCACCTGGAAGATTGCCAAGGTCACTCCAGTCCTAAAGGCTGGTGACAACACCAAAATAAGAGAATTATCAGCCGATAAGTATCTTGCCAGTCATCTCAAAAGTAGCTGAGAAGTGGATTCCATTGCAACTAACAGACCATCTTGATAGTCGGCATAACCCACTACATCCAGTGAAGTACGGATTTTGTAAACACCACTCAACCGAAACAGCAATTTGCTACTTTTATGAGAACATCAGAGGTTCATTGGATCAGGGTGGTTATGTAGGAGCTGTCTTCCTGGACTTGAAAAAAGCTTTCGATTCATTAAATCATAATGTACTTATTTCAAAACTGTCCCTTTTTAACTTTTGTTAATGTGCAAATAGGGCTTTTGTTAGTTTAGTGTCCATATTTTAAGAGAACAAACATCCTCTGTTGTATGTTATGCTTTTTGCTATTTAGACATCTATAGTCCTGTCAAGTCATGTGATTTTTCTCCCAAGGTGTTAGGAGAGAATAAATCATTACCATATTACAACTCACTCCCAAAACATCACATATATTACAGCCTAAGAAAGCAGAGGTGAGACTTCTTAAAGAAGGAAACCAATAAGAGTGAACAAATAAAAAAATACTTAACAGTACAAAATACTGTGTAACATTAAAACAATTGTGTAAGTGACTCACTGTGATGACATGGTGATGATGAAGTGATGAAGTGATGGAGATCTGAAGTTGACTGCAAAAAAAAGAGAGGAGTCAGAGCTCAGAGCTTTTATATTCTCCATCAGTGAAGGGGACGGACTCTCTGTGGTCACATGATTTCAGTGAAACTCTAACAGGATCCTTCCTGCTTCTTACTGAACTCGAGTGAATGTTTACAACCTTTCACTGAGTCCAAACAGAGTCAGAGGCTTTTAAACAGAGTCAGGGTTAGGTCTGATAGAGAATAAGCTTTAGTCTTATTCATTTCATTTCACTGTTGCTGTAGTTGTTAAACCTTATATAACTCATGAATGTTTCTTGACAACGTGCACTGCTGCCTTTTGGCCAGGTCACCCTTGAAAAACAAGATTATAATCTCAACGGGATTTATCTGGTGAAATAAAAGTTAAATAAATATTAATGAAAACTCACTGCTCTTATATAACATTTCTTTTATAGTTTCACATTCTCATTTTAGAGTAGGTCAGAGTACAACTACTTGTGATACTGATAGCAGTTTTATTGGAGATAACAGGTTAGATATAAACACTATATAAAACAATAATTAGCCAGCACTAACAAACAAGAACTAACCCCTTTAATATATTGGGCTACATAAATAAATTAGAAAAGAAAAGCAACAGAAATTAAGTTAACGATATGGTAGATGTGCTAACGGCTGTTGTTTTTAGCCGTTACTGCTGTTAGCTCTCAACTACCATCAGCTCGTCTGCTAGCGCTTGGCTGTTGCTCCCAACTGTCATCGGTGTGTCTGTGTGTGGACAACTTCCCCCTCATCTATTACTACTTTCAGAAGCAAGGAAAAGGCACAATCCACAAACGATGTCTTCACTTGTAATGTCACCGAAAGTACATTTGTTTATTAGTTTACTTTTTGTGTAGAACCCCTGTTACTGTACTGGGTACCAGAGCCGTTTTGGGCCTGTGCCCCGCCGAACACATAGATCGGTGAGCATGATAATTGGTTTTAATGAATTATTTTGTTTTATTTTGCAATTGGATTGTTTCGTAAATGTATTGTACCGAATGTAGACGTTAAAACAGTTCTTTACAAAAAGCAGTACTGCTTGATGTGCTGTATTGCATGTTGTTTTGTGCCATGGTAACTGTGAATAACAACTTGAATTATACAACAAGTAGTTCAGACCAAGTAGTCTGATTGGTCAATAAGACATTTAGAATGTGCTCAAAATCAGAATTACAGCACGGCTGACTCATCACTAAAAATATTGCAACATTGTTTCCATCTCCATGGAAACACTGTAACTGTTAAAGCTGGAGCAGGAAACGGCTGAAAAATATGCTACAAAATGGATCGGTTTGTTGTTAATTTTGATTTATTTGGTGGTCTCAGTTTCGATGAATGGTTGGAGGACGATGAGAATAATACGAAGGCTCTGATTGTTTGCTGTAGTGGTGAACTAGGTTCCATTACACATAGGAGTCTACTGACATGACTGATTGTGTTCCAGTTATTAGTCAGACCCCATTTATTTCCATGGAAACGGGAAGCACACAAAAAAAAAATTAAAATTTTGAGAGCAAAATGTCCATCAACATGAAGATATACATTTAATTATATGCTTTATTTTGTTGGTAATTGTTGTATGATCACAATATTACCTTCGACGGTGTGCTTCGGTGTGCTTTGACATTTAAGCACACCGTCAAAGGTAATATTGCTTAAATAACTGATGATATTTCTCTGATCCTGTCTGTTGACTGTTCAGTTTTTGTTTTTTTGGATTTTGCCTGTTCCAGTGAAGTGAAGTGAAGCGATGGCGAGCCACGCACTTGATCTAGAGTGAAGTGAACCCTAGATATTCTGTGGTCACTGGACAGATCCTGCTACACTGTCTGGTGTGGTAGGCCCAACACCTGGAACATCCTCACACTCAGCCCTCTGACACAATTCCCCCTACCCTCAATTCCCAGACTTACATTTTCTCCATCCCTAGAACACTGGACCTGCACTCATCTTGACTTTTTCTTGGACATTGAACTTCTCCTGGAACTATAAACACATGGCTGCTGTGTAGGATACATGTTTTTTAAAATCTTTGGTTTATTGAAAATTGTTATACTGGATCTAAGAAGCTGAAATTTGAAACTGAAACAAATAATTCAGGTTATTAGAGAGCACCCAAATTAGAATATTTAGTTAAATTAGTTAATCAATTGATATTATTAATTGTTTTGTTTTGTCAGACAATTTTGTTTGTCTTGTTTTAGCGTATTTATTTATCTATCTATTTGTTCATCTATTTATCCCAGCTGGGCAGCGGATTTTTCAAAGTCACGTTTTTATCACATTTAGTAAATGTTGAATCTAAATCTAAACACTACATCTAAATATTAAATCTAAATCTAAATGTTAAATACAAATGTTACTTGGAGAAACTAAATATTTAACAAATATGCTTATTGACGACTCCTTCCAGCAGTGGTAAGTCTTTTCCTTCGACTATCGTGGAGCTAAAACTATCTATCTATCTAGGTAGCTAAAACCAGCAGCAGATGTAGCTGGCGCTTTGCTAGATTACTTAGCGATCAAGTGCTTTGTGAAAAGCGCATTTGTTTTGATTCTGTAACGCTGTACTGTCTGCTGGACATTTCTACCCATATCATCTTAAAGCTAATGCCACTGTATCTGGACAGAAATGTCTCCTCAGGGGTTCACCAGCTCTGAACAAGACCAAACAATTTAAGAAGAATGTAAGAGCTCACTCTCGTTTATATATTGTAAAACTTACTGTGTTGGGTTGGTGTTTTATTTATTAATTAATTTATTTTATTAACTCGGCAGGGCTCCATCAGGATAAACAAGATTGTATCAACAACAACGCTGATAAATTGGAGAACTGATCTGGACTACAAAGAATAGATGAACAATAGTCTTTGAAGCCCAGATCACTTCTCCAATATTGGGATGGTCATTTTTGTTGTTGATGCAACCTTGTTTATCCTGAGGGAGTTCTGAGGTCTGTATCATGGAGCAGGATCACAGACTTATGGAGGTATCTTCAGGGTTAACTCTGGATTTCTGGTTTCATGAAGCTGGATTCATTCTCATGGAGCTACGTTACCATGGTAACTTACTCTGAACAGCTAACCTGCTTCAGGTCAGGGTAACTTTCGGGATCTATCTGAATCACATAAAAGGCTCTGCCCACCGGTCAATCAGCAGTTCAGGAAAGAATCACGGACACGGATTCATCAAGCCAGGTGAAACTACTAATCTTGGATCAGGCCACGCGCACAGCTCCTCAAGTAGACCCCACAATCGCTCAAAGATTCACTAATTCACCATGGCAACTCGAGCAGCGTTTGTCTCCCCATCAGAGCAGGACATACTTATGGAGGACTATGAAGAGGTAAAGGATCAAATTAAAAAGAAAGAAAAAACTGCCACTGCCACAAAACAAAGAGAGAAAAAGTGGCAAAGTATTCCACAAACACGCACTCACTACTCTGCTGAAACATCACAATTACAATCCAAATAGTTAATTAACATCTCCGAAAACGTAGTTGCACTCTGATTGTGAAACAGCTGAAACTACAAGTGAAACTGACGGCAGATGTGTGTGAAATTATGTAAATGAAACTGTTTGCCCCTCATGGCCCATTTTATTCACCATATGTATCCAAGTGATTGCTTGCATGTGTGTGTGTGTGAATGAATGCTGACTGATCATAAGATTACCACAAAGAAAAACATGTTTCCTCTTTACACACACACACACACACATATATAGCTGCCAAGACCAAATACAAGAACCTCCTGGTAAGTGCTCCGACAAATATATGTTCAAGTGTACATTGTACCCAGAAGGTGTCTGCTACATTACCTGTACTTATAACAGTGGAACCACCAGCTGACCTCCCCCCAGCAGAGGACAAAGTCTAACAATTGGAAAGAGACAGGCCTGTGTTGGAGGGGGTCCCTGGGACTGAAATTGAAGTCCCTCCCAAGAAGATGCCACCTAGGGCTGCAGCTATCAATTCTTTTTGAAATGGGGTATTCTACCGAATATTTCAGCGGTTAATCGATTTTTTTGTTGTGGTCCTGTAAAATATGACGATATGCTATCCCCATTCAATAGTCTGTATTTATTTTTTTCATTATAATAAACTTTTATTAACCCCAACCCCACACCAATCCATCAGTCCTTTGTGTCTAAATCTAACCAACCACGGAAGGCACCATGCATTACAAAGCAATCAGAAGCAGCGTAAGGCGGGTCTTGGCGTCTCTGATCTTTCACACACAACAGCACTGACATTTAAAACCCACTCAACGTTCTCCTTCTTGCTAGAAGAAGGACGCTAGGTACCAATTTTGTTCACTGTTGATTCGCTGTTTCTCCTTGAGTTTACTAGTTAATATGTACTATTTATTTGCCTCTTCTCTTGCCCAGTTCACACTTGAAAAGGAGACTCTAACCTTAGTCTCAATGTGTGTGTGTGTCAGAGTTGCAGACCTTGTGAGGTTCAATTTAGACCCCCCTAAAGGAACCCACAGAGTCCCCGGTGTCCACTTTGAGAACCACTGTAATACAGTATTTAATAGGTAGGAGAAAAGTTGGTGATTGGCATCAGTGAAGAATAAGGTAAGAATTATTCTGTACTCATGGGAATACCCATTGACATAATCAACTTAATACTACACAAAAATACTTGAGAGTAATTAGGCTTATTATGTACATTTTTTAAAAAGGTGACCAGTATGAGCAGATCTGGCAGATCTTGTCATTTTCTGAAACTTGGCAGCCCTGACATGTTGTGTTTCAATTAGCCTAATAGCGTAATTGTCTAAGTCACATTGGAACATCAAACGATGACCTGGCCTGTGTGTTTTTATGTCCTCCATGGAGTAGTCTACGTCACTTTCTTCAACTGTTATAGTTGTGGCATAGTCACCTTTTTATTGAATTTTCAATACTCAAGATCCATGTGTACAAATGCTGTTCTTTCAGTCTAAATGCTGTTGAATGAGTCATAATAGGCCTATTAATACTGAATTTCCATTAGTGGAATTCATACTGTAACCAATGGAACATGATACATTTGGATGCAGAAGTTGACAGTGTTGTTCTGGCAGGTATTTCTATTCCTCTGCAATTTTTTATTTTATTTTATTTTTTTTTTACAAATATGGTCTTTAAGATGGCTATCCTGTCTGTTTACTGTTAATATCAATAAAGATTTCAGATAAATTATTCTGTAGTCTCTCTTATTAACAAAATAAAGGCATAAAAAATAAACAAAAAATTACAGAAACATCATTTTTGCTTGATCTATAAAGGTAAAATATATGTTTAATCAACAAGAATATGTTTGAAGAATGCAGGGATATACACCATTGAAGGAATAATTCTAAGTTTATTCAACAAGAATATCTAAAAAAAAAAAAAAATGTATTTGGTGAAGGTAGAAATACATGGCAGTCTCGCAGTATTATCCTAATAAGGTGGACAAGAAGATCCAAGTTAGAAGAACTCTTGGCAAAACTTAAAAATCTTAGTTAAGGCAACAACAGCAGGCAAAAGTTGAGAAAACTTAAAAATCTCTTGCATCATGTTGCCTTGAATTTTTATGTTTTCTCAACTTTTTCTTTTTTACAGTGTACGTTTTGGCGCCATTTTGGACTTATCCTGAGACACTGTTAGTCAGATAATGTACCTTTAATTGAAATGTGGATGAGGGAGCTTAGTGAGACCCTATGAAAGGAGAAACTTAGGCAGGCGGGCAATTTTTGATAAAGTATGGGAACCTGTGTTAAAATATCTGAAGGATTTCAGAGAGGTTAGTGTTACAGTACAAATGATTCCAGCTCTGTGATAATACTGACTGTAAGCAGCTTCTTCTCTCTGCCATATGTTATGGATCTATCTGGTGTCAGACTCTAAGCTCCAGTTTCGTTAGCTGCTGCTGTTGTCCTATAAATGTCCAGTTCAGGTCTGCACTTTTCTTTTTTATTTCTTTTCTTGCTGTTATTCTACCATTTTATCCAAGCAGTGTAGTAATCCACTATATTGGCATTTCCAATCTATTTATGTTTGATGATGCTGTCGTGTTATTGTTTGTTTTGTTTTGTTTTACTGTATACTACGAAAACATATAGAAATGTAGCTGCATGCACCAATGAGGGGGTCCAAGCACATCGGCCAATCGACCATAAGGCTAGACGGGAAGTTCCGAGCCAATCGGCGAAGGATTGCCGGAAATACAAGTTGACTTCCTGGTTGGCGCCTCCACCGTCAATTTTGATTGGCTGTTGCAGGCAAACGGATTGGACAATGAAAGTGCCACTAAGTAACTTTTGTGCGGCTCAGTCTGAAGATAGTCTGTGCAGATTTTGGTGAGAATCAGACAAAATTTGCGACCCGTGAAACTTTTTAAAGGTTTTTGACAAAATCCAAGATGGCTGAAAATCTATCATGACACATTTAGACGTCATAGGGACGGCTGAACTCAGCATCATCCAAGGATCACAAGGATTCCTTGTTTGTAAATTTCGGGCGTACGGTTCAAAAGTTACATAAGCAAATGTACTTCCAACTTTGACCCATTGGTGGCGCTAAAGCGTACTTATTGGCAACATGTAACTCAGGCAAATTAAAGATTCTACTGTCCTTAATCAATGTGCAAATTTTCACAACTTTTTACCATACGGTTCTATGGGCTGCCGTAGACTCCAATGGCAGAAGACGGAAGAAGAAGAAGAAGAAGAAGAAGAAGAAGAAGAAGAAGAAGAAAATGTAGAAACACAATGGGTTGCAGCAGCTTCGCTGCACGGATAAAAGAGAAGACACACTACATACTGTGTGGCTTTCTGCATTTGGTCCTGTGTTTATTCCTGTGAAGATTCATGTTGCCTACAAACTCCACCAGAACACAGTGGAGCTCTCACACCTGCCCAAATGAAGCAGACCATCCAAGGAAACGAACTCTGGTCCGTATAAAGTGGATCAAACAGCTCTGGTGTGAAAGTGACCTGAGTTTCTCACGACTAAATTGGAAATCACATAGTAGATTAAATAGTTTACGAACTTATAAAAAAGCTCTGCACAATAGTAGAACAGCATATTATTCACTGTTAATAGAAGAAAACAAGAACAATCCCAGGTCTCTTTTCAGCTCTGTAGTAATGACTTCATCAGCTTCTTTACTCTAAGATTGTAGGAATTAGAGAAAAGACTCAAGGCTTCCTTCCTCCAGCTGAAGCGACCTCTCTGAACTTAATTCAGTAATTACAGTGCTCAGGGCAGTAATCTAGAGGCAACGACAAACCACTCACTGCCTTGAGTTTTAACATCGAAAGATTGTTCAGTTTCCACTCTGTATAAAAAATCTTTTTTTTTTTTTTTTTAATTTAGCATTTTAGAAACATATATAAAAGACTGAATTCAGTTGTTTTCCCTCTAACGCCAACATTTGAACTGGTCTTACCTGGTGTCAGGAAGCTCTGTGATGCTGAGCCAAAAAGAACAGAGAGGAGTGAGAGCTCAGAGGTTTTTATCTTCCATCAGAGGGAGGAACAGACGCTGTGGTCACATGACTTCAGAGAAGCTTTAACTAGAACCCTCCGATGAACAGATGAAGACATTAATAATGAGAACTGAACCAAAGGATGAGTCCCTAGTGAGTCAAAGGAACGAAACAACCTAAAACAAATGTTTTGATGACTGACATTTTGAACACATTTGAATCAACAGCTCACATTCATTTTAGTAACAGTGTGTGAAAGCATGTGGTCCAGTATCAGGTTTCAGTCAAATAAATGGATCATAAAACCATCATGTCCTGGTCTTATAATTCCTTCAATCATTAATTCTTACTAAGGTTCACGTAAATTACACAACTGATCTCTGCGTGACAAACTTAATGTGATCATAGTTCAACCAGCCATCATAAGGAAATGTGGTTATTGCTCTTCCCGCTCAGCTGCTTTCTGGTGCCAGATTCAATCACAGCTTACGGGTGAAGAACAATAAAGTTGTAGATATATTATCTGTCCTCATTAAACACTGCTCTTCTCTCCAGTCTCTCTCTGACCTTCCCACAGCAGAGTTTCTCTTAGCAAAGCAGTCACACTGTTAGTTGCAGATTCAAGGATAAACCTCAGTTTATTATATTCAGAATATTTAATGGGAAATACTGAGCAATATCTTAATTATATTTATACCGTGGAAACAGATCAATTATGTTAATTCTGTCTTCTTACTCAATATAGCTTTGGGTTTTCTTTTTATCAGATTGAGATGTCTTCTTACCTGCTGACAAGTTTTGGCTGTAGCTTCAGCTTCTTCAGAGCTGTCATCTGCTCAGTGTGACCTGTGTCTAAACAGCTGACTGGGCCAGGAAGCTTTTCAGATGTAAGCCCCCTCATCCCAGCTGATGACCTTAACTGGACCAAACAGATATCCAGTAACAAAGACAGATAAACATCATTAACTGTCTGTCTGTTCAACAAAACAGATGACTAGTGAACGTTATAATACAGTTTAACTACTGCAAAGAATGTTGTATGTACAACTGTAGATGTATATATTTACTAGGGGTGGAGCCAAATCTGAATCTGTTATTCAGACAGGCACAAATAGCGGGATTTTTTGTTTGATTGATTTTTTGTTTTGATTTTACAAATACTTCTAACAAATAGTTTTCAAATGATTTGTGTTGGAAAACAAGACAAACACCCAATCAGAAAGCTGCCTTTCCTCATGTGACCTCAGTGAATATTTGTGCATCTGCCTGGATTGAGTGACGTTCAGGAGTCAGGGTGAAAAGTCTGGACTCTGTAACAGAGGAGGCTCTGACTGGACCAAACACCACTTCACTGCATCACTAGTTTAGTCCAATAGATGTTTCACCTTAACTGGGTTGTGGAGGCAGCAAATAACTTTTGACTTAGAGATTATTCTGTTACGTTCCATTAGTGTTGAGACGCCTGCAGTCAGCTCTCGCATGTTAGCATTAGCCTGTTAGCTCGCTAATTCAGACTATAGTGATACTACATGAAAAAAATACCTAACACATTTTGTCTATTTTCCCGGACATTTATTATTGATTCTCTACTAAATTAGTGGAGCATCTTGGACTAAAGAGGGGTTCTCTGTCTTGCTCAAACTGAAACTTTGCCGGATTTGTTTCTAAAGTGATGGTTCAGGATTGTAATATAGCTATAACAGAAAATAAGTGGCACATGGGGAGTGGAGAAGAGGTAATAGCTTACATCATGCGGGCCATGCTGGTCCTTGCTGTCCTCAAGGCTCCTCTGTCTCCTGACCCTGGATTTTGAGCAGGGAGTGGACTTTTGTCAGTCCACCATTGTTTCTGTTACAGTCCCCTTGTCCATACACTTGCTAATGTATCCAGTCTCTGTGTAAAGCTCTGATAGCTTCAGGTGGCTGTGTCCTTGAAGATGTTCCAGTCTGTGGTGTCAAACAGTCCTGTAGTGTAGAGGTAGCGTCTTCGGGCCATAATCTGTTCAGCCTCGGAAATGTTTGACCATCCTTACTCTGGGTCTGTGGACAGGCATTAGCTGGACAGATACTAAGAGGCATAGGTGAGGGTGGGGATGGTCTTGTAGGCTCCTTTTTCATTTGTATGCACCTTGTTGACTATGCTGTACTCTCTGGTTTAAATGTTTACATGCTGGTGAATCTTGTGTAGCACAGAGTCATTTTATTTGGCTAAAATCCCCAACTGCAATAAAAAAGTCCATCAGGATGGTAGTTTGTTGTTCACTGATGATGTTGAGAAGCTCATTCAGAGTGTTGTTAGCATTAGCATTATCAGAGGGATCTACAAAGCAAAATAATAGACTGCACATCATGATCACTGACTCCAGCAGCAGTGCATTTTGTCTTCACACTGGTTCACATGGTGACTTCTTCAGTCTTCAGTCGTCTTCTCCAGATTTCCGAGACGGCTCAGCCAAGCTCCTCTGACATTTTTTCTTCCTGGCTTTGAAATAGACTGCCGCTCTTCACT
The DNA here is from genome assembly GCF_022458985.1 of Mugil cephalus. Classification (NCBI taxonomy): domain Eukaryota; kingdom Metazoa; phylum Chordata; class Actinopteri; order Mugiliformes; family Mugilidae; genus Mugil; species Mugil cephalus. Next base: position 33,707 of record NC_061788.1, read on the forward strand.
TATACTGTCTCTCGATGACTGTTTTTGTTTTTTCTTCTTTTTTTTGTGCTTGTTTGTTTGTTTTGATGAACTCTTACCTGTGTCATGGCGGCGCTTACGGCTCCGCGATCACACTGGTACTTTGTGTTTTATGTTCATTTACACGCTTCTATGTGTCCGCTTCACATCACTACAGCCGGCAAGAACTTCAGGACGTCGCCATAACAGATGAATCCCGATGCACATACAACATCCCAACAGAGATAGCGAGGCCACCGGGAGCTCCGTGGATCGTTGTTGGCACCGGCAAGAGGCGGAGACGGAGGAGGGAGAGGAAGCAAAAGCGAGGATGCCACCCTGGCCTGCAATTGCGACTATTGCGTATGTTTGTCAGCAATACAAGATCGCTGATCCACAAGATGAACGAGTTGGAACTTCTCACCAAGGGAAACCGGCATGTACGAGACTGTTGTGTTTCTATCATAACTGAAACCTGGCTTCACCCGCAGATCCCCGACGCAGCCATACATCTGGCAGACCGCACCGCTCACCACTGGGACCGCAAAAAGACTCCGGTAAGAGTAGAGGCGGTGGTCTGTGCACTTACATACACAATAACTGGGCCAGTGACACTCTCACCACACATAATCACTGCTCATCGGACTTAGAGTACACAACCATCAGATGCCGTCTCTTTTTCCTGCCGAGAGAGCTAACAGTCGTGCTAATCACAACTGTATACATACCACCACATGCTAACGTTAGCTTAGCTCTCTCGGTCCTATCAGACACCATAAACAAACCCCAGCAGGTCCACCCCCACAGTGTCCACATTATTGCAGGCGACTTTAACCAAGCAAACCTGAAGTCTGTCCTCCCTAAATTTTACCAGCATGTTAAGTGTCCAACCAGAGGGAGAAACACATTAGATCATGTTTACACTAACATTAAACAAACATACAGAGCCATACCACTCCTACACCTAAATCAGTCAGACCACCTCTCTCTGCTCCTTACCCCTGCATACATCCCCCTCAGAAGAAGCTCCACTCCTCTGACTAAGACCATCACCACATGGCCTGAAGATGCACTTCTCCAGCTCCAGGACTATTTTGCTGACACTGAGTGGAGTATCTTTGAACAGCAGGACCTGGCTGCACACACAGAGGCTGTGCTATCCTACATCAAATTCTGCATGGGGAATGTCACAGTGGATAAACACATCCGGATTTTCTCCATCCAGAAGCCCTGGATGACCAGCCAGGTCAGGATGCTCCTCAAGGACCTCAACACCGCCTTCAGGTTGGGCGATACTGTACAGGGCTGCCAGAGCCAACCTGAAAACAGGTATTACTAAAGCCAAACAGGACTACAAAACCAAAATAGAGGATCACCTCTCTAATCACAGCCCACGGCAGATGTGGCAGGGCATCCAGGTGATTACCAATGTCAGAGAGGGCAGAACAACACGGCGGTGGAGCTGAACAACTTTACTGCATGCTTTGAGATCCCAACCCATTAATCGGCAGCCACACCCCCACAACCCCAACCTCAACCAGCTCCCACTCACTCACTTTGGGTCACAGGATGTGAATCACAGGATGTGAATGAGCTCCGCAAAGTCAACCCCAGAAAAGCCGCTGGACCTGACAGGGTTCCTGGGAAAATACTCAGAGCCTGTGCAGATCAGCTTACACAGGTCTTCACCACCATCTTCAATCTCTCCTTGGCTCAGGCCTCCATAATAACCTGCCTGAAGTCTATTTTTCCAAGCAGCGAAGCTGCGAGGAACCCATTGTGTTTCTGCGTTTTCTTATAATTCTTATTATTATTATTGGGGGTCCAAACAGCAAAGCTGCTGGAACCCATTCTTTTTCTACGTTTTCTTGTTGTTATTATCGAGGCAATGCAACGCGATGCCTCTATATTGCTATTGTGCGTACTTAATCTTCTTATTCTTCTTCCGTAGCTTTTTCGGCGCGCTACTCGTCCCAGAGTTCTGGAGCGATATGGACAATGATATATCAAGACTTGGGACTCGATCGGGAATGGTGTGCTATGACTTTTATAAGGGATTGATGAAACGGGGTGAGAATAAACGACAAAAAAGCGACAGATTTTTCCCATAGGAATGAGCCAGAAAAAAGCGCCAGCATTCCAAAATCGCCTCGCTCGCTTTGCTGAATGATTACTCTGCCATGCTTAGAGAAATTCTGAAAAGTTTGTTCGAGGCACGACAAGTGTAGCTTTCTTTTCCACAAAACGGCGTTTTTGTACCTGCTACGGTTTGGTCGCAGTCGCAGTTTACGTTTGGGTGAAAAAAGTTGAAAAATATGGTTTAACATGGGACCCTATGGCCGCACTCTAATCGCACTCTAGCCAGAGGATTTTTCTGTTTTAACCGAAAAAAAGTGGTTCAAAGTTGTCTGGCGGCCACAAATTTGGAGCTACAGAAATAAAAATGACATAAAAACGGAGGAATTTGTGTTGGTTTTCCGATGGTGTATCTCTGATTCGTGTATGTCCTACGGTTTGGACTCCAGGCCCTTCCGAGCGAGGAGTGCGACCAACATCCCGCCCATCCGCTCCCATGTTAAAAAAAAAAGTCAGATTTGGGGTGAAAAATGGCAACGCGAGGTGTACTCTCTCTCGTCACAGCAGCCACAGTTTTCACCGTACGTGCGTGGAACCAACAATAAATCGAAGAGGACCCTCGTCTGGCGCTCACAATGCATTCATTTTCCCCGTACGACCTATCGTTGGGGAGTTATGAACATTTGTTCGGAGGCCAAATCCTAGGGTACAGAGATAGCTACCCCCCACTTACATAAGAACTAAAGTTCTTATATAAACTGTAAGAGAGCAGGGGAGGGGCCGTAACCATGGTTACAAAACCCACACGCACGGAGGAGGAGGGAGGAGCTTATCGTGACAGCATCATATAGGGAGGAGGGGCTAATTAACAGCAGGTGTGTACCTGCTCATCATGTTTGCTGCAGTACCTAAGGAGGGAGGCTTTCATCAACACAACAGCTGTGTACCTGCTGACCATCATAATGGAACACTAAGTCACTCACACCGCCAAATCATTATGACCACCTTAGACATGGACAGAGAAGGAGAAGGAGGCCAAATCTCACTCCACAGACACCCCACTGTAGCGAATGACCACCTGCTCCTTCCACACACCCAACTGAGCAGCCAACCCTGACCCCACGTTCAAATATGTCTGCCAAAACATTATGACCACTCAGGCAATTACAGCAGTACAATGAGACGGGGATTGTTATTGATGCGACACTCGGGGCCCAGCTGTGGTTCTGGTCTCTCTACCGACACAATGCTGGATCTCAGACAACCTGCCAAAACATCATGACCACCTCAGATGTTTGCCATAGGTCGAACTCGGCATTAGTCGGCACAAGCAGCATTGCCTCGTTCAAAATTTCCCCTTGGGAATTTTCTAGTTATTATTATTCTTCCGTCTTCTGCCATTGGAGTCTATGGCAGCCCATAGAACCATATGGTAAAAAGTTGTGAAATTTTGCACATTGATTAAGGACAGTAGGATCTTTAATTTGCCTGAGTTACATGTTGCCAGTTAGTACGCTCTAGCGCCACCAATGGCTCAAAGTTGGAAGTACATTTGCACACGTAACTTTTGAACCGTACGCCCGAAATTTACAAACAAGGAATCTTTGTGATCCTTGGATCATGCTGAGTTCAGCCGTCCCTATGACGTCTAAATGTGTCATGATAGATTTTCAGCCATCTTGGATTTTGTCAAAAACCTTCAAAAGTTTTCACGGGTCGCAAATTTTGTCTGATTCTCACGAAAAATGGCACAGACTAGAGCTTCAGAGCATGCCGCACAAAAGTTACTAGATGGGTTTTTTCATTTCCACTTTGTCCGTCCGCTGCAGCCAATCGAAATCAGAGGCGAAGGCGCCGTGTTCGATATGAGCTCATATCTGGTGTGACATATTGACATCACATTTGGCAATATGGGTCCTGACCCAGTCCCAAGTGGACACTATGAATTTGGTGTCATTTGGCCTCTAGGGGGCACTGTTAATAGATAAACATGTTTTATGCTCATATCTCCTGATGGGTTTATATTTGAAATGACTTTGTGACATCCACAGGTACTATAGGGTGCCCCATTCATAGTTCATGGCAACTTTTTCGTGTTAGCCAATCGTTGTCGGCGGCGACACCATTAAACAGGAAGTTTGCTCTTATCGGCGACACTTTGACTTCCCTCCGAAATGCGCGATAACAGTTTGGTGTCATTTGGCCACTAGGGGGCGCTGAAATTCACAAATTGCATTTTTGCATTTTTGCTCTTTTCTCTCGACGTGTTAGGATTTCATAGTAAATTTTCATGTCTGCTGATACTGTGGAATGTCCCCTTTCAGGATCTGGCAAAACCTTGCACGCAATTGCAAGAATTTGTCCGAGATATTGGATTTTGTCAAGAACCTTTAAAAAGTTTCACGGGTCGCAAAGTTTGTCCGATTCTCACGAAAATTGGCACAGACTTTCTTCAAACTAAACCACACAAAAGTTACTCATTGGCATTTTCTTTGCCAACCAGGAAGTCAGCTCGTATTTCCACCAATCCTTCGCCGTTTCACTCGAAACTTCTCGTCTAGCCTTATGGCCCATGGCCGATGTCTTGGACCCCCTCATTGGTGCATGCAGCTATATTATTAGGATTGCGTTTCTTTTCTTAATTTGCTTAAAGCCTTCATTATAGATTGGATTGTTTCCCTTTTTTTGTGATATATACAAATTATTTTTATCATTTGGTTTTGATATTTCTCTTCTGTTAATAATTGTGTAATTGATTTCCCTTTCCTTTTTAACTGAGATGCCCCAGATGTCCCCACACTGTGCCTGATATTAATTCGTGTTTTCTTGTTTTACCATAGGTACTGGGTCCAAGCGAGCGGCAACCCTTCCCTGGTGGTGGTGTTTGACACAGTTCTGTTGCAGTGCACTGGTGGTTTAGTTTGTATTTATCTCCGTTGAATTCCCTGCTGCTGTGGTTGGTATCTTTTGTTTTCTCCCGCTAGTGTGGTGGCTCCATCTGGGTGCACTTTTTCCACCCTGCAAACTCTTATTTTAGTGATTTTAATAATTTTGTTAAATTACAATTGTTAAATGTGAAACCAGGATCTCTGGCCCTGGTGTGATTCTGGACCTGTGTTGGCCTTTGTAGGGCCATTTCCTGGGCTAGAATCCCAGGTGGCATTGTTGGCAACTCACATCACACGTACTGTACACACGCATACACAAACACACTCACACCTACTCCTGCCACACTAGCATTACACTGACCATTTCAATGAAACCTCTATTTTGTTCCCTTATTGACTGTTTTTTGTACATCAGAGATAGAATATTGGGCACCTTATAACACATTGAATGACCCATGATATCTGTTCAGTACTTTTATTTAATACCAAAACCACTAAAGCTTAAGATTACACAATTGCTAAAACAAAAACACAACAGCTTCAAATGTTCCTTGAATCCCCTGTAAGTAAAACCAAAGCTCAGTGTAGACTGTGATTTATGATTAAGTATGTCACAAGTAAAAGTATGTACAGTTAAAATACATCAACATTTACAGAAAAATAGTTCAGAAGTTGAAAAGCAGCTAATGACCCAGTGAAGACACTCTGAACAAATTGATTTCATGAAGCAGAGATTTTATTCAAGATTCACAGAAAACTGCTTCAACCAGGAGACGATTGAATGTGAAGAACAGAATATAGTAAAATAATAATAATAAAAAAAAAACACCAGCATGACAGAGTGGAGCAGAGAGGATTGTGGGTACTGTTACATTTTGATGGAACATCATATTTACAGGGCTTTTATTGTTGTTCACTAAAACATTCTAATTACTACCAAACACTTTTACATCAAAATACACTTGAACAGTTTTTTTATATAGTTTAGTAGCAAGTAACAAAAATCATGATCAAAGAACATGAATTTGGGGATTGACTGCATAACTCAGTTAAAGTATGAAACCTATTTGGGTTCTGTGAATCTCACTAAAATCAAAATGAAGGGGTCAACAGCCAAAAAAAAAATAGTTTCATGAAGCAGAGATTCTATTCCAGATTCACAGAAAACTGCTTCAACCAGGAGACGATTGAATGTGAAGAACAGAATATAGTGAATTAAAAAAAATCACAACAACATAAAATGATCCAAATGTTTCCACTGAGTCATGTGAAATATTCCAACGAGTCATTCCATTTAGATTAAGATTTAGATCTACAACTCCTTGTTAAACCTGTGTTCATGGATCTGATAGCGTTCCTCTTCTGACACGTGGTTTATACCATGTGGTAATGTTGAATAATAATAATCTGTTCTAATTTTCCCATCATCCTGGGGTTGTCCGTTGCTTTGATCGCAAAAGGTTTTATACTCATTGTAAATTACTGATACAAACCTCATCACCATTCTCTAATAGATGTTACAATGAAACTGTCTTAAACAAGCATGATAAATGGGTATGCTTCGAGGTCCTAGCGCAAAGATTATGTCAACCACCTAAAACCCATTTACAGTTTGCAACATATAATGATTGAAATACTTCCACTGAGTTATGTGAAATATTCCAACTAGTCATTCTATTCACAATTAAAGAGTGTTGACAGCTGAAAAATCAGAATGACATTGGCCACTTCAATCAATAAGTCTTTAACTTATTTTCCAGATCCTGTTTAGTCTTCATGTATTTCAGTGCTGCTCTGGTTCCTTCATCCACTCTGTTTTTAATTCTCTCCAGTTTCTGGACCTTCTCTCTGTCTCCTCTCTCCTTCATCTTGTCAATCAGGAAGTCCAAGTGGACATGAGTGGACACTGAATCAACATTCAGGGCGATCTGCTCCAGGTTGACAACATGTTGGTAGGCCTCATCCAGGCGCTGGGACTTCTCTGATGTCAGTTGGTTCATTTCTTTCTCAAGATTTTCCAAAAGCCTCAACTTCTTCCATTTTTCTGATTTATTCTTCTCATACATCTGTTTCATTTCTGCTGAAGTTTTCTGAACTCTGTTCGTCTCAGTCACATATTTCCACGTCTCCTTCACATGAGCTGATGCAGGACACTTGTTGGTACAAACAGTACAACGACCTCTATACATGACCTCACAGTCTTTAGGTTTCCTGCCCACTTTGCATGGATAGTGACAGTTCTCCTCACAGACAGTACAACAGAGAGCTCTGGTGAAAGGCAACCCACACATCCCACCACCAATAGGTTCTCTTTCTTTGTAGACCTCATCAACTTCTACAATGAATTTTCCATTCTTTTTCATCTCTTCTTCATGTTTCTTCACAGCTTCGTTAATCTGTTTGATGTTTCTTTGTTTCATTTCAGTCAGTTTGATTCTCTCTTCCATGTTTTGGATGCAGGCTGTCAGTATGATACGTTCTTTCAGAACATTCACAGTTTTCATCAGTTTCTGTGGAGCAGTTTTTTCCAGAAAAGTTGTCAACGCTCTCATTCCATTTACTGATATTTTATCAGCAACTTCCAGGAATTCTTCTTCTTCTTCCTCTGTTCTTTCTTCATCCTGACAGTTATTAAACAGGAAGTAAACAGGTTGATTCTTCTCATTTTTTGCACATTTAATTTTTGCAGCTTCAAGAGCTTTAAGAACATTTTCAGGTCTTCTTGCATCTGAGTGTGTGATGAGAGCTACAATGTTTTTCTCCAGATCTTTTCCAAAAAGAGACGTCACTGAATTTAAGACGTACATCAGTCGATCACTGAGTCGATTATCACTGGCCTTCATCACCAGACCCACTGCATCAACTTCATGAACTCCATCCTTTGATCTAAACAAGTCAAATAGTTTTTGGCTGATCATACTGTCTTTTTTGATTCCTCTGGTGCTGTTGTATCCAGGAGTATCGATGATGGTCAGAGAGTAGGGCAGAGTTTTATCTTCAAAACCAAAGATCTGGTACACGATCACATCTAATGTCTGACTTTCTGACTGACTTCTTCCCTCCTCGTCTACGATCTGAAACCAGACTTTATCCTCAAACTTCACTCCCATGGTGTAGTTGAAAAGAGAGTTGATCAGAGTAGATTTCCCTGATCCCGTTTCTCCAACCAGTAAGATGGTTCTATTGGTCTTGTTCATGTTTCTTTCTCCAACAGTCATTCTAGTCAGAGATCCAGTCTTCTCTTTCTTTGGTTTCAGCTGGTAGACAGAAGGAGATCCTGAGGAGATCCGAATACTTCTGGAGATGATCTCCTGATACTTTAATGTGATGTTAAAGTTCCTGTTGAAAAAAAGACATGATAAAAGTTAGTTCTCAGTTTTGACTGGTAACAAATGGAGTAACACCATGCATAAAAGAAGACTTTGGTGTTTATGTAGCACACTGATGATTAGTTGAATGCTGTGTGTTAGCCATGGAATGAATGTGGATAGTTTTTCTTCCCCACATATGTCATGTGTTAGTTGTCTCTAACACTACTTACACAAGTTTATAAATATAAATAATATACATTAATGTCCTGCAATTTTTCTTTTCGGGCTATCAACTTTGATGACATAATTCTTCCTTTTCTTGCATTGTGTCTTTCTTGCAGCAACCTCAAGCCTCATTTGAGTCCTCCGTTCTTTGTGAAAAATTTTGCTAAATATTAAATTCTGAGTTGTTCAATTTGTATAAATCATGCAGGCACTACACAATAAAATAAAATAGGTTGTCTTCTATAGATTGTCTTCATCCTAACTTGAGATATACACAAGTACTTGCCTTTCCCAAGTAAACTATACATACATCTGCACTTATCAAGTCCACCTCTCTCCACACTTCATTAAATCCATCAGTAGTTTCATCTGTTTCTACTTTTCCATTTATTCATATTTCTATAAATTGCACAGAGACAGTGATTTTATGTAATTGGTCAAACGGGGATTCTGTATTGTATTTTTTAATATAAATGTGTAAGTTACAACAACACTCTAATGTTATGAGTACTGTAGCACCCCCAGTATACTTTGCCACTGTGTTTATACAGAAATACTATTAGTGAAAAACCTTTGACTATGAGATGGCTGCCTGTAATTCCATAATACATGTGCTATTGGGTATTGGCTAATTAGCAATATATTATTATTATTCACGTATACAAATAGCAACATAGTATTAAAATTTCCTTGATTTTAACAAAAGTTCTTACCTTTTAACAGGAAAGTTTATTTTCACTGCTGATATCATAGGATTGTTATGACCCATGGGTGCATGCTTGTATTACTGTTATAATCTGAATTGTGAATGTTATGTCAACAATAACCTTAGGTGACTGTAACAACAAACAGAGCTTGTATGCTTCAGATGAAGCGCAGCAGAGATCAGAGAGGCACTAGCATTACAATTATTCTTGTAGGAGCCACATTTAATTAGCCATTATTTGGTACGTCTTTGTGAGTGTGCACCCTCTACAGGTGGTGATGGTGCCACGAAGGCAGACCAGCAGAAACTGTCGACCGAAAAAAAAAAAAAAAAACACGCAAAAAAGATTTTCAAAGGTCTACTGCTCAGGCATACTTTCACCTACAGACTTCATTTAAACTTTAAAATGTAGACACAAGCCTCATGTTTTGGTGCATTACTCCTCGTTTTGATATGTCTTATAATTTTTGATCAATCACTGTTCGATGACCATGATCTATTTTGAAAAAACACATTTTAGAGAGCGGAATGTTGGTAGATTAGAGTCTTTATTGTCATTACACGGTAGCATAAAACATATACATCGAGGCACGATTGAGGCACAGCTCTCCCGTTTGTGCAAAAGATAAATATTCAATAAATAACTAAACTAAACGAGGCATGTACAACAAACTAACTAAAAGGACACTATATACAAATTAGAATGTAAACAGGACTGTATAATATTGCACTTAAGTGAAACTTAAATGACATGATTGTGTCAGCTGTTTTTGTTCAGCGGGGCTATGGCCCTGTTGTAGAAACTGTCCCTCAGTCTGTTTGTCCTTGTTTTCAGCATCCTGAAACGTCTGCCAGAGGGCAGGAGCTGGAACACCCGGTGTCCTGGGTGTGAAATGTCTTTCAGGATGCTGCGTGCCTTCCTCAGGCAGCGGGTGCTGTAGAGGTCCTGTAGGGAGGGGAGAGGGTGACCGATGATCTTCTGGGCCGTGTTAATGACCATCTGTAGTGCCTTTCTATGTGCCATGGTGCAGCTGGAAAACCACATACATAAACAGTATGTCAGCACACTCTCAATGAGCAGCGGTAGAAGACAGTCAGCAGGTCCCTCTTTAGGTTGATCCTCTTGAGGATCCCCAGAAAGTGAAGCTGCTGCTGGGCTTTCTTCACAACCGCTGAGGTGTTGGAGCTCCATCTGAGGTCTGCATCCATGTGCACACCCAGGAACTTGAAGCTGTGCATCTCCACAGACTCCCCGTTAATGCAGATGGGCTGCAGGTCAGTCTTCCTCCTACTGTAGTCCACAAGCATCTCCTTTGTTTTCGAGGTGTTGAGGACCAAGTTGTTTTCGTCACAACACTCCACCAGCCTCTGGACCCCCTCCCTGTAGACAGTCTCGTCACCACCAGAGATTAGTCCCACTAAGGTGGTGTCGTCTGCAAGTTTAACCATGATGTTGTCTGGGTGGGTGCTGACACAGTCATGGGTGTACAGAGTGTAGAGCAGAGGACTGAGTACACAGCCCTGTGTGGAGCCGATGTTGAGGCTGAGGGCTGTTGAGAGATGGGGCCCGACTCTGACTCTTTACACCAGGCGTGTCAAACTCATTTTAGTTCAGGGGCCACATTTAGCCCAATTTGATCTCAATGGGGCCAGACCAGTAACAGAATAGCTTATTAACTGGTAAATGAGGACAACTCCAAATGTTTCCCTTTGCTTTAGTGCAAAAAAGTACAGCTACATGTAATGAACAACTATGAATTTCTTAAGAAGTGCAAGGTGCAAGTGCAATTTCTTATTTTATCAAATATTTTCAGCTGATATCTTCAGTGTAATTTTTGCAAATTTATCTGACGGGCCAGATTGGACCCTCTGGCGGGCCAGTTTTGGCCCCCGGGCCTTATGTTTGACACCTCTGCTCTACACGGTTGGAGAGGACGTCTAATCCAGCAGCAGGCGGAGGCTGGGAGTCCAATGTCCAGCAGTTTTTCTGTCAGTCTGTCCGGGAGTATGGTGTTAAAGGCAGAGCTAAAGTCAACAAAGAGCAGTGTGGCATAGCGTCCATGTTGTTCCAGATGGGAGATGGTGGTGTGGAGCACTGTGCAGATGACATCCTCTGTTGATCTGTTCGCTCTGTATGCAGATTGAAGTCAAATGTGGGTGGGATGCAGGACGTGATGTGGCGTCGGACCAGTTTCTCGAACAGTTCATGACCACAGGTGTCAGAGCAACTGGTCTGTAGTCATTAAGATTGTTGATGGTGGTCTTTTTAGGCAGCGGGACGATTGTAGTCGACTTCAGGCATGGTGGGAAGAAGGACTGGGACAGTGACTCATTAAAGATCCTAGTGAAGACCCCAGCCAGCTGGTCTGCACACTCTCTGAGGACCCTCCCGGTCACTCCATCTTCAAGGTTCACTGCCCTCAGTGTGCACCTCACCTCATGTTCCTGCACCGAGAAGTTGGAACATGAGGAGGGAGGCTTTTATTAACACAACAGCTGTGTACCTGCTCAATATGGCTGCTCACTGTTGACCCAGACAGGTGGCCAAATTATTAGGAACACCTTACAGTGAAGTATCTGACATTTGCAGCAGTACCTAAGGAGGGAGGCTTTCATTAACACAACAGCTGTGTACCTGCTGGCCATCATAATGGAACAATAAGTCACTCACACCGCCAAATCATTATGACCACCTTAGACATGGACAGAGAAGGAGGCCAAATCTCACTACACAGACACTCCACTGTAGCGTATGAACACCTGTGCCTACCGCACACCAGAATGTGCAGCCAACACTGACTGCACATTCAAATAAGTCTTCCAAAACATCATGACCACCCAGGCCATACAGCAGTACAATGGGTTGGGGACCGTTATTAATGCGACACTGGTGGCCCAGCTACGGTTCTGGTCTTCTATATTGTTATTGCTTGCGTTTCTTATAGAGGCAATGCAACACAAGGCCTCTATATTGTTATTGTGCGTACTTATTATAGAGGCAATGCAACACGATGCCTCTATATTGTTATTGCTCTGTGTTTATTATAGAGGCAATGCAACGCGATGCCTCTATATTATTATTGTGCATACTTATTCTTCTTAAACGTCTTCCGGCGCAAATTTCGGCGTGCTACTTGTCCCAGAGTTCCTGAGCGATATGTACAATGTTATATCAAAAGGTGCGTCCCGATTGGGAATGGTGTGCTATGTCTTTTATAAGGGATTGATGAAACGGGGTGAGAATAAACGACAAAAAAGTGAGATTTTCGTCCGATAGGAATGAATGGGAAAGCCAGAAAAAAGTGCCAACATTCCGAAATCGCCTGGCTCGCTTTGCTGAATGATTACTCGGCCATGCTTTGGAGTAGAGAAATTCTGAAAAGTTTGTTCGAGGCACGACAAGTGTAGCTTTCTTTTCCACAAAACGGCGTTTCTGTACCTGCTACGGTTTGGTCGCAGTCGCAGTTTACGTTTGGGTGAAAAAAGTTGAAAAATATGGTTTAACATGGGACCCTATGGCCGCACTCTAATCGCACTCTAGCCAGAGGATTTTTCTGTTTTAACCGAAAAAAAGTGGTTCAAAGTTGTCTGGCGGCCACAAATTTGGAGCTACAAAAATAAAAATTACATAAAAACGTAGGAATTTGTGTTGGCTTTCCGATGGTACATCTTTGATTGATGTATGTCCTACAGTTTGGACTCCAGGCTCTTCCGAGCGAGGAGTGCGACCAACATTCCGCCCATCCGCTCCCATGTTAAAAAGACATCAGATTTTCTGTGAAAAATGGCAACGCGAGGTGTTCTCTCTCTCGTCACAGCGGCCACAGTTTTCACCGTACGTGCGTGGAACCAACATTAAATCAAAGAGGACCCTCGTCTGACGCTCACAATATGTGCACTACAGCTCATTAATGATTACAGTCACACACATACATACGCGTGCAAGTGCGCCACACACATGCACACACAAACACACAGGAAACTTAACTTTGTGTTATTACAGTTACAGATACACTCAGGAAGAGTGATAGAATATACAAACATGCGTGCGAAAGCGCGCATTACTCTCACACACAGGCTAACTGTAAAAGAACTGTGCTAACCATAAGTTCATTGTGCTAAATGTAGGCAAAGTGTGCTAATTCCCGTGTTGACAGAGACGGTACCCCCGGCATTAGCACCCGTATCCCCTTCAAAATTTCCCAGAGGGAATTTTCTAGTTGTTATTACAGCAATTCAGAATATTCTCCTCTACATTTCCTCTGTCAGGCATGCGTTTGACCATCAAATAGTATTAGCTGTCAAGACTTTCATTCTTTAACCATTATTTGTACCTCTGAGTAATTTCTTTGAGATTTTTGTACCTCTGCATTTTATTTTGAAAAGTCCGCGTGACTTCCGGTGTTATCAATCATGACTGTTGTGTCTGGGTTTAGGCGGAAGCACACGGCCCATTGGTAAGCTGTAGCGGAGAAATAGCCTGCTAACAATGTATAGTTTGTAAAAATATAACATATTGGCATGTACTGTATTTCACTGTTAGGCAGCCACGGAGGAGTGATATGAGAATGTTGTGAATGAGAGTGTTATTTAGCGCTCGTAGTTAGCGTTAGAATAACGCCGCCAGCTCGCTAGCATTTTCGCTAGCTCCCGATTAGCATATTAGGCTAATTAGCGTTCTAAGATAGCGCTTAACTGGTTGTCATTAGCATTAGCTTGTAATGTTAACTGCTAATGTTGGTACTGTGACACTGTGTTTAAGCATGTGGGTTCTCTGTGTTTATTGCAATTCATTACTTTAATTCATAAGAACACATTTAATTGATATGTATTAAAACATATCATACCACATGTAAGCACTAGATTGCAAGATAAAGTTTTCCCCTTTAGCCACACACTACTAGCCAGGTAATAATTTTTTCCTTTGAACTGAGAGGGATTTCTGCTTCACCATTAATTAAGACAGGGACTAGATATTAATTGAAAACATTAGTATTCATTTACAGTTCTTGACTTTATATTAATGTTGTTTTTCATTACAAATAGGTTACAAAAGTACTGGCACAATAGAAAATATTTAGTATGTAGTGCTGTAATCTCAGTATCAAACAATGAAAATATCAGTTTATAGTATGATTGGAAATAAACAAATAAACTGCAAGTACACAATAATTTGTATAAATCCAAATAAATAATAAGGGTAGTACAGTCAAATTCCTAAATAGTACACAAACTAAATTAATCCGTATTATAGGAAAAAATCCGTTATTAATCAAAGACACCAATTCAGTTCAATTCAGTTTTATTTATATAGCGCCAATAACAACACAAATCGTGTCAAGACGCTTCACAAAAACCAGCCTGCAACCTCCAGAGCAGCCTGAGGGCAACGGTGGCAAGGAAAAACTCCCTTTTAACAGGAAGAAACCTTGAGCAGAACCAGGCAACACCACAGGACTATTTATAGTAACAGAAGGTGAATTAAGGAATCACTGAATCACAAATCAACGTAAGTGGCCAAATAATCGTGAATGAAAAAATTAACTATAAAAAAACAACAATATAAACAGTAAAAAGATTATGTGCATGTATGTGAGTGAGTGAGCTCATTTTGCACCATTTTAGACGTGCCCTTAAAAACAGTGGCGGTTTTTAGCTGCTCCTCAAACACCTCATCCAGTGATGCTACCAAGTCCACCAGGCCACGAAAATCACCAGGGTTGTTGGAGCCCTCAGTCTCAACTTTGCCTCAAAGAGCCAGCTCAAAAACTTGACCCAGTCGATCAGGTGGGCTAGGATGTGGTGGTTCTTGCTCACCTCAGTATTGGGATGATGCACCACTAGCCTTTAGCTCCCATCCAGCTGTGTCGCGATGTTTACCCGCCCAAACACAGAAAACTTTACACAACTGTCCACGTGGGTGTCAGAGGATTCGTGTTTCTTGACCTTTTACGACAGATGGTGCTATTTGGTGACTCCTGTAGCCGTCCACTCTGTGGTGTCTGCCGTGCAGCCATCAGGGTGGAACAGTGTGCAGGGGTAGCAGATTTAAGGTTGTCACAGACCGCTAGCCAGGTTTTCCGCTCAAACCATTTTCACGAAAATCCCCGATTATATGATTTCCTTCCTTTGGTAGAAATTTGCCTGACATTTTAATTTGGTCTGGGGGCTCCTAATAGTTTGGTTGCCATTTTATCCTCATTGCTACAACGACTGAAAGGTATTTCTTTCAATGAAACAATAGAGTTGCTCTGTACACTTGCCATGCTGATCTTGAAAGGGACTAGTGCGAAGTGGCGACGCCGTTATATTCACGTCATGTATGAAGAAAGCACATTGGGGCCATATATATATATATAGCTGAAACTGTCTAGAACTGTCACAACCACCGTAGCACTGTGGAAGAATATGTTAGGAAAAAAATCCTCTTTTATTCCCTTTGGTTGTGCGTCGCCAGATCGGCCTTATGGACAAACTGCCCCTCTATGTAACCTGTTATATTGGTTAATCATTTCAGGTTTATGACCTGTGGTCACCTGTGGTTGTTTTTGTAATAAAAATAAAAGAAGACCAAGGACAAAAATGGAGATATAGCTTTGGTGTGCTTCCTGTCAAGCCTTTTCGGAGGAACATTAGCAGTGCTTCACATCAACCATCTGGCAGAACAACAATTTAGTAACGAACTCTGTGCAGAAATAGACAAAGAAATATCGTATAATAACTTCTGACTCACCGTGTTGACATGGTGATGATGAAGTGATGATGTGATGGAGATCTGAAGTCGTCTGCTAAAAAAAATGCAAATAGTAAAATTATATTTTGATTCCTCTGTAATACAGGTAAGTTATAGAGTAATACATTTAAATCTTAGCTACAGACAAACAGACAAAAGAGCGACTGAGTAACTAAAGACAAATAAAGAAATCAAAGTGTCTCTCTTGACGATCTGTACAGAGTTTCCAATCCTGACTGTGACTGTTTCCTCATTCCTCTCACCTTGTTGTTGGTGTCAGGAAGCTCTGTGATGCTGCTGAGTCAGAAAGAGCAGAGAGGAGTCAGAGCTCAGAGCTTTTATATTCTCTATCAGTGAAGGGGACGGACTCTCTGTGGTCACATGATTTCACTGAAACTCTAGCAGGATCCTTCCTGCTTCTTACTGAACTCGAGTGAATGTTTAAAACCTTTCACTGACTCCAAACAGAGTCAGAGGCTTTTAAACAGAGTCAGGGTTAAGGTTAGGGTTAGGTCTGATAGAGAATCAGCTTCAGTCTTATTATGTGGTTAAAAAAAAAACTATAGAATCACTTGTGTTTCTCTCTACGAGCTCCTATGCTGCTTGTGTCGTCATCATGGATTTATTTGATTTCACTGACTGTGGTCGCCTCACACATGAATTAATCAACCTATCAATCTTTTATTGTTATTGTCAGAATAAAGCAATGGAATTTAGCTTGGAACATTCATATATTCATATATGTGAGTATGTTTGTAAATACAAGGAATTTGTCTTGGTGTTTGATGCTAAAAATATAAAATAAGATTAAAAAAAAATCAAAACATATACACATACAATACATACAATATGTACAAAAAACAAAAAGGAACATTTCCAGTGGGATGGTGGTGGGTTTCATGTGTCCGTGGGGGGCCCTGGCATTGTTCAACAGACCCACTGTGGTCTGACCAGTGGTCTTGCACTCGATGGATTTCAGAGGAGTCCAGGGGGGATGCGAGGGGCAGGTCACACTTGAAAAACAAGATTATAATCTCAACGGGATCTATCTGGTGAAATAAAAGTTAAATAAATATTAATGAAAACTCACTGCTCTTATATAACATTTCTTTTATAGTTTCACATGCTCATTTTAGAGTAGGTCAGAGTACAACTACTTGTGATACTGACAGCAGTTTTATTGGAGATAACAGGTTAGATATAAACACTATATAAAACAATAATTAGCCAGCACCAATAAACTGGAACTAACCCTTAGGATTCACAGTAGTGGTCACTGTAACAGGACCTGAACGCGGCTCTGCTTGTTATTCATCAACCAGTTTTCCAGGTTGCAGAGTGTGACAGTTATAACAGGTTGTCTGATTATGAATAGAATCAATGAAGTGTTTAACTTTCATTTGTGTTACATCAGATTTCTTAGAGTTTGGTTAGGATAAGCGAGTTCACTCCTCGTTATCAAACCTTTATTCATTCTTTAATCACTATTTTCTCCTTTTTTGGAGACTGACCTGATGGAGAATGATGCATGTGTAGCACCTCCAGCTACTTTCAGTGTCCAGCAATGAAGCTGGATCTGAACTTAAAGCCTCCTGTTCAGAGCTCCAGGAACCTCTGATGCGTAGGATGGATCTCTGATTCAACCACAGACTAACCCTGGATAGTTCAGGCTTTCTATTTACTCAGATAAATCCTGGACTGATCCAGATTGTTCAATCACACTCACCATCTCACTCTCTTTATGTACAGTAAGGAGGAAAAATAGAAATAAAAAATAAAAAAAAGACATAATGTCCTTCTGGCTCCGTTTCATGATGATAGCCTACTAAAAAGAAAATGGAGAGTATCTACTCTCTACTCTCATCTACTCTCAGAAGGACATTCAAGTTTTTCATTAAACAAGTAGCTACATGCAATGGGAGGAACTTCGGGCTAAGCATGGAGTAGGTGTGCAGCTCTCTGGCTCCGGCTGCTAACTTTGTCATTTTGAACCCTACTTTTCTCGTCATAACTTCGAGCGACTGAGTCCAATCAGATCTTGACATAGTAATTATGTCAAGATCTGGGAAACAAACTAAGAAAGACTCTGCAGCAGAGGACTCCGCAGTTTTTGCTAGCAGCCCTGCTAGCATGGCCGCGGAAAAAACATCTCGGATCTGCTCGAGAGACACAGGACTTCATTAGCCGCTGACTTCAAGTCATCGTTTGCGAGTCTGGAAGCCAAACTGGACAAGGTTCAAGTTGTGGTCGTGGGGCAAGGACGGCGCATAACTGATCTCGAGTCCAATGCGGAGGAGGTTAGCCAACATTTGCGGCAGCTTGAAGCTACATGCTCGGCGTTGCAGGAAAACAATAAGTGACTGAAATCCAAACTTTAGAGGAGCACAGCAGAAGACAGAATATTTGTATTGTGGGTCTGCCTGAGTCCGTCGAGGGTCCACGCCCGACTGCTTTTTTCTCTCAGCTCCTCATTGATGTCCTGGGTGAGCAAATACTCCCTTCCCCCACAGAGCTAGACAGAGCCCACCACAGCATTGCGCCCAAACCTGGCCCATGAGACCGACTGCAGCCCGTCATCGCTTCCACCGATATCAGATGAAGGACTTGGTGATACGAGAGGCAAGTAAACAAGGTGAGCTGGACTACTGTGGCCACAAGATTCGATTCTACGAGAATTACAGCGTGGATGTTCTGAAGCAGCGAGCTGAATACAAAGAAGTCATGGCTGAACTTTGTAAAAGAGGACTCCGACCTTCTCTACTTTTCCTGGTGAAGCTGCGCATCACTCTCCAGAGCGGTGAGGAGAAGTGGCTGACTTCTGTCACAGAAGCCACTAAATTCATCCATAACCTGGGAGAGAATGCACCCGTTCCACCCTGACACTCGGCGATGACTTCATGGGATGGATCTGCCGTAATCTATGATCTATGTGACATCTATGACTGTGAGAAAATAGCTGTGGACTATTTGATAGGCTTTTCTCCCTGTTTCTTTGATTTGATTTATGTTTTCTTTACTGAGTTATCCAGCTGGGCTTGTCTTTAGGTTTACCTCCCCAATTTTTAAATTTTTTTTATTTTTTATCATGAGCTAAGACGAATTCATGAACAGCTATATGACAATTTTGTTGATCATTAAATCTATATTTCATTGTATTTGTGAGTATTATAAGCTAAAGCAAATTCATGAACAGCTTTATGTCATGTGCTCATTTCATCCGTGTCTTTTCAATACTGTTTTAAAAAATATATATTTTATTTTTCCCATGTAGAAGTTCTGGCTTGGAGAGTTTACTACAGTTGTGCAGCGTGCAGGGGGAAGATGCATGATAAGCTGTGATTCTCTGATATTGCTCATAGTTGCTTAAGCTTCACGGTGTATTTAGTGTTAGTCGTTCAAATTGTAAGCTTTTGTCATAGGGTTAACTATTAAAAACCTATGTTGGAGCTAGTAAAATAGGAAGTACATTCTAGGGATGTATAGAATGAGACCTGAGGTCTTTTTAAGTTTGCTCACCCTAGAGCAGGGTGAGGGTTTGTTTGGGCTGGTTGTGTGTGTGCGTTTTTCCCTCTTTTTCTCTTTTTTCTTCTTCTTCCTATGGAGCTACTCACTTTATTCTTTCTGCAAGCCAGCGTTCTATATAAAGGGCGATCTTAACTTCATTAGCTGGAATGTTAAGGGGTTAAATCACAATCAAAAGCTTAGGGCTGAGGTAGCCTTTCTCCAGGAAACCCACTTGCATGATTCTGACCATTGGCGATTAGGTAAATGTTGGGCAGGACCAATGTTCCCTCTAATTTTTCATGAGTCTGGGCATACACACAAGCTCTCTGAGCACACTGAGGACCATTGTGAGCAACATCAGATGTGCACACTGTGGCCACACACCAGTATCACACCTGTTGAACACCTAGGATCATAGCAAGTTACATGGCTTATTAAAAAATGTTCATGAAATGTGTAGTATGTTATATGTGAGGGTCCTGCTCTGGAAGAAATGAGACATTACGGTTGGATTTAAAGGGGTTAATAAGGCCTTCAGCCTGTGTATAACCTTGGGAAGAATCAGGAAGAGTGTTACTTCTGTTATCTCACCATATCAGTCGTTGGTAGAATTCTAGGTAGAATAAGGTCACTGTACGTCCCTGAAGTGGAGCTTTTGGTTCCCTTTACCCCTATGGTGAACTGACCAAAACCTCAGCGCTGAAATCAATATCTATTCTCTGTGAACCAAATAATATCCACAATGTGAGAAATTGTCGCGTGATTTGTGTGTAGGTGAACTACCCTTTCCACACGGTATGAAGATCCTGGGCTGAAGGAGAGGAAAATATCCTCCTACCAGGAAAGGAATGTAGTTACACTGGAGGAGCATCTCTTACAGTCAGCGGCCGCAACTAAGTAAAAGGTGACCACTCTGAGTGTCTTGAGTAGATGAGACTAGGAGTTAGGGTTTAAAAGGCCTCTCTTTGTTTGAATATTTAGGCATGTGGGTCCCCTGGGTATTCAGAGAATAAAAGCTAGCACTCGGAATGTCTGAGTAGATAGATAGATAGATTACTTCATTCTCCCTAAGGGAAATGAGGTAAGGGAGTAGGAGTAGGAGAAGTACAGAGTTTAGAGGTCTCTCATTCAGACCATTCAGGCCCGATATTGTCTGATTGTCTGAGTGTAAAAGACAGCCTCTGAGGTAATACAATAAAAATAAGAAATCATTATAAAATAGCAGAAATAGAGAAAGATAAAAGAGCCTAGGAAGTTTATGTAGGTAATAATAAGGTTAATAAGGTTTCTTGTGTTTTACTGTTGAGAGTGAGATCTGCAGAGCACGCCGAAGCAGCGGGTGGACGGAAACCTAACGGGGATAACATAAGTCCACTGTCTGTTGAAGTAGACTGTTCAGGGTCTAAATAAGTTCTGGTGTCGTGACCGGGTCCTTACGTGAACGGTCACTTGGGCTGAGAACTCAGGACATAGCGTGCCATACCTCTCAGGTGGCCAGAGTGTGTGCATGAGAACACAGTATGTGTGATTCAGACACAGCTGAACCAGGGACATTATGAGCCCATATAAAGGGAAGGAGGGACAGAATAAAACGATCTTTCCCGGAGAAGAGAGTAAAAAGAGAGTTTAAAGATTTTGAAAAATGTTGCAGAGACGTAAGAACAGATGGTCTGTTCAGTGGCTTGGGGGCCCCCCCCACCAACAGATGCAGAATGGAAGTTCTATATGGGAAATCTCCAAAATAAATTGGCTCAACTGAGACAAGCGGGAAAGTCATCAAAGGGAAAGAAGAAAAAAGAAAAGGCTAAGATTGAGGATCATATAAAACTTACACGCCTGCATTTCAGCAATTGTTTTTCTAGCCACAATAGCACTCCGGTGCAAGCAGTCCAGATCAGAAAACAACAGGGAGATAAGGACGGACAAACAAGGACAACCACCGCGACGACTGGTGAGATACCACCTCCATACACAAAACACAAAGCGCAGGCTAATACACCAGCATCAGAACACCTATATATGGAGGCTAGGACTATGATGGAGAGAGCAGGACAGGAGAACTCTAATGAACAGTTTAGCCCAAATAATTTGTTTCTACAGATGCCACAAATGATTGTAACCAAAGGCATGCTTACGTGTGAATTAAAAACCCACGCCAGGGGAGGCTGTTGAGCAATCATAAAAGAAGAGGTAAGAGAATAGCAGATAAAAGAAATGAAAAGTATGTTGAGTTAATTAAAAGATGAAATGGCCAAATTAACCGTTAAAGCCAGTGAACGGGAGTCAAGGTCAGACTATGGAGACACAGGAGGGAGTGAGGGTGATAGAACATGGGGGTTAAGAAAGTGGATGACAGGGATGTGATAAGGTACCTGGAAGAACAAACAACAAAACCACATGATACTGAACAACTAACAAAGGTCCTGAAACAGTTGGGAGAGAACATTGCAAAACAGATTGAAGCATTGGAAAGATTAGTACAGAAACAAAGAATTATGGAGTCAGAGCGAAAACAAGCTGGCACCGACCTGCGTGTTCTCCAGTTTGGCCTTCAGCAGTCTGGGCTGGATGATGTTGAAGGCGCTGGAGAAGTCGAAGAACATGAAGTGACTGAAGTGTTGGGTCTGTCCAGGGAGGAGTAGGCCTTCTGCATCAGGTAGATGATTGCATCATCAACCCCAACGTGGGGCTGATATCATGCTCCAGTTTCCTCCTGTAGTTATCCTTGCTCTCCCTGATGCTGCGTTTGAGCTCCCTTTGTAGTCTTTTGAGTTCTGCTCGGTCCTGTGATCTAAAGGCCCTCTTCTTATTGTTGAGGAGGGTCTTCAGGTCGCTGGTTACCCATGGTTTGTTGTTTGGGTAGCAGCGGACCTCTTTAGTGGGGATGGTGTTGTCAATGCAGAACCCAATGTACTCAGAGACACAGTCAGTCATGACATCAATGTCCTCACCATGTGGCTCATAAAGAACATCCCAGTCTGTGGCCTCCAGCGCACCACGCAGTGTATCCATGGCTTCAGGAGACCATTTCCTCACTGTCTTCACTGTGGCTGGTTGCCACTTAACCACATGCTTATATGATGGTGAGAGCAGGACAAGGTTGTGGTCTGACCTGCCCAGCGGTGGCAGGGCAGTGGAGCTGTGTGCATCCTTTACATTTGCGTACAGCAGGTCCAAAGTCTTATTGTCACAGGTGGCACAATTGACATACTGGAAGAAGTTTGGGAGTGTGGATGAGAGAGACACATGGTTAAAGTCACCTGTGATGATTATGAAGGCCCCAAGCTGTTGAGTTTGTAGTCCCGCAGTCACAGAGTGGATGACGTCACATGCTGCTTCGGCGTTTCCAGATGGATGACAAATGGATGACACTAGTAAACTCCCTCGGCAAATAATATGGACGAAGTCCGATGGCGATGAGCTCGATGTCCTCCGGAATGGTGAGTCTCTCTCCGGCCAACATCAGCTGGTCGCGGGTGTAAACAATGCTGGCGAGACAGTACAACCCCCTATCCTATGCAGACCAAGCACTGCTAAAAACCACACTGCCAGACCTCAAAGAGGGAGGAAATAACTGGATCAGAGAATTTCTAAACACTTTTAGTGTGCAGGTGCTGGCCATGGGAGACGTAAGAGCGTGTTTCGCCGCACAGTTAGAACCCCATGAATAGGCCGGTTGGAAACAGCCGCTGGGACCGTACAGGTCGCTGCAGCGGAACCTCTTGAATGCCTGGCCCCTAGGCTCAGGGTGGCTTTGAGAACTCAATACCCAGTAAAAACTGACTCTAATCAAATGATGGATACCTACAGAAGCTCGGGGAAACAGGGAAGGAGTACATACACCGTTTGTTAAAACTATGGGAGGGTCACATGGGGTCTAGCCCATTAACTGACTCACTACAGAGACTGTTTAAGCAAGCCGTGATATAAGGACAAACAGGTGCGGTTAGAGAAGAAATGGAGAAATTGGTAGCCGGAGATAGCATGCCCCTGGAAATGTGGATTGCCACTTTGGTTCACCACTTAGATCGGGAAGATGAGAGTAAAAAGAGACATGACAGGGAGGTTGAAAAACTTACTATGCAGCTGGTGCGAGGACAGTTAAAGGAGTTGAAAGACAAGGTCACTGATAAAATGAAAGAAACCAAAAAGATTAAAGCCCAAATGCCTGCTGTGTCTACAGCTCCGCTTAGTGGCCAAATTCAAATACCCCTGCCAGCAGATGAAGGGCCGGTACCCATATATCAAATGTATCAACAATATCCCCCATGTGGCCAATACAGGGGAAGCTAAGAACTTAGGATCTATGATAACACAAGCTATTGATGCAAATGATTGGCAGGCAGTGAAAGGGACCACGCCAATGGAATACAGTCCCTCTTGTAAATGCTACAAGCTAAAGTATAATGGCACATTTCAGTGCGAGTTGGAAAAAGTTGAAAAAAGCAGAACACATGGCAGAGAAAACACTGACTCTGAATTGGCTATGCAACCCTTGAAACAAACACCAGGCGAAGTGTGTGCGACTGGACCTTTTGATGTAGGACATTGCAGAGAAATACCTCCTATCATACTACAGATGAAAACACCAGAGATCATAAATCAACCTCAATATCCCCTATCGAGTGACAAGGCAAATGGAATCAGGGGAACGATTGAAAGCCTGCTTAAAGCTGGAGTATTGATACCATGAAAGTCAGATTACAACACACCTGTCACTCCCGTGGCTAAACCAGAGAGGGTGGATCATAGATTGGTGCACGATCTCAGAAAAATAAATGCCAGAGTGTAGACACCTGTTTGCATTCACTTTTGAAGGGAAGCAATATACCTATACTAGATTACCACAAGCCCTCAGGGATAGTCCTTCCCTGTTTAAACACTCACTACAGGCTCTAATGTCCAAATTCCAAAATCCGTTGTTGCAATCATGTTGTATATTGCAATATGTTGATGACATTCTGATCGCAGGCGAGACTGAGGAAAACGTAGCACGACTGACAGCCGCTTTGCTCACGTGGTTGGGGGAGAAAGGGTTTAAAGTATCCAAATCTAAAATTACACAACTGCAGAGCTCGAGTGGCGTTCCTCGGGAGAATAATTTCAGGACAGGGGGTAGGTGTGACAGCAAATCACAAAAACAACATACTTTCATATGCAAAACCCACTACTGTACAACAAATGATGGCCTTTTTGGGGATGGCAAATTACAGTAAAAATTACATATCAGACTACACTGAAACTGTGTCCCCTTTAAGGAGGCTCGTCACAGATACAGGACATAGCCAGCTAAAAGCTAACCTTACCTGGACTAAGGAAGTGGAAGAGGCCTTCATCACCTTAAAACAACAGCTAGCACAGGCTAGCGAGCTCGCTGCTCCTGATTTGGGGAAAATGTTTGAACTTGATGTGAAAGAACAAGATGGTTTTGTGAGCTCCGTACTGTGGCAGCCCGGAGCTCAAGGGAGGAGAGTGTTATGCTATTATAGCACTAAATTAGAACCAGTGGAAAAAGGCCATCCTACTTGCACCAGAGCCTTATGTGCTATAGCTAAGGCTCTAAAAGGGACAGCTCACATCACATGAGGACAGGACATCACAGTACACACAAACCACCACAAAGGACCAGTAGAATGCAGGAGATATTGCTTCAGCCAAATATGCATTATGTCAGTTCAGAAAACAACATGGCTGCTCCTATAACCAGTGAAATACCACATGAATGTGAAACCCTGGTTAGAGAAGAAATGAACATCTTTCCCAACATAGTCACCAACACGATAGCTGATGCCGACAGTCTATTTACAGATGGTCATAGTCATGCAATACCAGGAGGAGGTATAATTGCCTCCTATGCTGTAGTCGTCAGGAAGGCCTCCCCGACAAAATAACACACGTGGATCACCTTAGAAGCAGATATACTAACACCTCCAGCTTCCGCACAATTAGCAGAAACTATAGCTATAACTCGAGCATGTGAACTAAGTGAGGGAAAGGAAGTGAATATCTACACCAACTCTGCTTATCCTGTGAAAGCGGTACACGTAGATCTAAAACAATGGATGAGAACAGATTTCCTCACCAGTACGGGCACCTGAGAAACACATGATTTAAATGATAAAGTTACAAGAAGCTCTCTCCAAACCCCGCAAGGCAGCAATTATAAAATGTTCAGGACACCAAACAGGGACGGGTATGACAGCACTAGGCAACAGCGCAGTTGATGCAGCGGCTAAAAAGGTGGCCAGCTATGAAGGAAAACTCAGCAAAACCTTACAAATGGTCTTAAAAGGAATAAAGGAAGAAAGCAATGAGACTATGGAACAGAAAGTCATTAGTTAAGTAAGAGTATGTAAGAGTATGAGTATGTTGAGTATGCGAGCTAAAGCAGCCTCTCATGAGAAACTGGCGTGGGTTGGGAAAAAAAAAGTAAAATAACCGGCATATGGAGGTCAAATGGGAGAATTGTCACCTCCTCTACCTTGCTGATGATGTTATGTGAAGAGGGACACAAAACGGAACATCAATCAGGAAGAAGGCTTACTGAAATGATAGGGGCAAAAGTGGTGGCATCCCAATCTATCACAAATGTGTAAATATTTTGTAGATACATGTTCCAGTTGCTCCAAGTTTAACCCACGAGCAACCCTTAAGATGGGGATGGGAGTGTTTCCTGTCCCAAACAGACCATGGCAAGAAGTGGTGATTGACTTCAAGGACATGGGAATTAATCAGAGAGTAAAAGGCTGTAGATATTTGCTTGTTTGTGTTGATACTTTTATTAGATGGGTGGAAGCTAAACCCACCAGAACTGAAACAGCTCAAGAGGTCATAAATTGGTTGATATATGGCTTAATACCTCGCTACGGGGTCATAGAAAGTATCTGTTTGGATAATGGGAGTCCTTAAAGTTGGACAGAGGCTAAACCTCTGGTCCTATTCCCATTGAGATCCAGCCCAAGTGACACAATAGGACTCTAGCCTCACGAGCTGTTGACAGGAAGAAAAATGCCCTGCTCATTTACAAATAACCTGCACAACGGTGAAGCTCCTGACCTGGCCAATCAGGCGAAAGAGATGGCCGACTACGTGAAACAGCTGCAGGAAGCTGTGAAGTTTTTGTCTCCCTATGTACAGGAAATCCTTATAAAGGAGCCCAGTGGAGCTCCACCGGAGGAGATAAAAGAAGGAGAGTGGAATTACAGAAGAGTGTTCCACAGGATGTGAGAGGAGCCAAGGTGGATCGGCCTGTTTAAGGTAGTATCATCAACTACATATGGTGTGAGAGTCTGGCTGAATGAGGAGCAGACTAAGCTAAGTAAATATTGGCACAAAACACACTGTAGAAAAGGACAGCAGTCCCCAGAGAGAAACCTTAGAGAAATCAGAAAGCACATAAGGGACATAGGCGAAGACACAGAGGGAGAATAAGATGTTGACCTACAGGTCATGGCTTACACTGACCTGTTTGGCAGCGGTAAGTCTGATAGCGCCGTGCTGTTATCATGGCTGAGTGCAGAGGAGAAGGATGCTGTAAGAATCCCCCACAGAGTAATCACTCCAACAGGGGGACCCAAAACTCGAACACATCGAAAGACCCATCAAGATCAGTGCATACAGAAGTACGGGGGGATTGAACTCTATTATGAAAAGGGTACAGATATTACCTTCCAATTTGATTTGTGTGACCTGATAATTTGTGGGGCCGAAGGCATCCAGTGGAGGGGATATCATCTGTACATGTGTGATTTCTATTGGGGGGGACCGTCCGATCTGCCCTCTGATAACCAATGGTGTCCACACTGGGGAACTGCACCTCATTATGGAGAGGGAGGTTATCTTAGTGACCGATTTGGTACCCCAACTCAAAAAATTCAGCAGGCGGGGAGTCTAGTTCGCAGACAATTCACTGGTTCTGGAGGAAAATACAACCCATTGTTGTTTACCATAAAAGGGCTCAGGCAAAACGACTACCCCAAGGGTGGCCGCGGTTGTGAGACTGAAAGGAATGACACACTGTATTTTGTTCTGGGTGTAGACCAGACAGGTAAAGATGCGATGGGACTGGTCTTACATTTCTACGACAAACCTGTCAATAACTCTGATATTTAACCTTCCACACCTAAACCCCAAGAAGGGAAAAACAAAAAAGTGACAACCTATAAAGTCAACAAACTCACACCAACTGATTTATTTAGGATCGAGACTGGTTACAGCCAGAAAAACACTTGGATTTATAACGTGCAAGAGGCTGCAAAAGAGGCACAGGAATCTAATTGCATTGTGTGCACTGCGGCTAGACCTAACCTTATGCTGACTCAAACAGCATTTGAATATGCTCAGAATGCTACATACAACAATAATACTGTTCCGGACACTGCCTGCATGTGGGAAGTAATGTCTAAAGACAACCCCAGCTCTAACTGCTCTGGATGGGATAAGATTTACCCTGTATTAAGTATAGGATTAGTGCCCCCAATATTTAATTCAGAATTATTATTAAAGGTATCTTGTCTTGCCAAGGGGGGAAATGACGGCTGGAAAATAGAACTGGGTTACCTGGATCAAACCGTATGCGTTTCAGTGAAAAACGTTACTGACGACGAGTTAGGGAACCGACTTAAAGTGGCCAGGGCTGATGTATGGTGGTATTGTGGAGGAAAAGCGCTATATGATTACCTGCCCGACAACTGGGAGGGTGTGTGTGCTCTCGTGTCTCTGCTATCCTCCATCCAGATCATCCCCGTGAAGGACAGCGTGATTCCAGAAGGATCAGCCTTAAGGAGGGACAGTGCATCTAGAAGGAAAAGATATGCTGACTACGATGAAAGCAGCCCAGTGTGGATAGATGCGATTGGGATACCCCGAGGTATACCTAATGAGTATAAATTAGCTGATCAGATTCTGACAACGAGCCTGACCTGGATGATGTAGTATGAGCTCAGGGTCTACAATAACTGATCTTACTATGTCAGAATAGCATTTTGCTTTGTGGCTTGATCTAGGCTTTGGCTTTTGATATATACGTATATGTGCATTTTATACACACATAGTGAATGTTTGTGGGAGCACGTTCACGTGACCGCTGGAAGGAGACCCAGGTTACAAATATAGTTTAGATTGCACCCATACACCCATTTCATGCAGGGTTTTTACATTACATGATAATTTAGGGGTGGCGTACCCTTAAGGCACGGCAACAAGGGGATTTGTTGGGGTTTAAAGGGTTTAATAAGACCTTCAGCCTGTGTATAACACTGGGAAGAATCAGGAAGAGTGTTACTTCTGTTATCTCACCATATCAATCGTTGTTTTTCGCTTTGCTACAGCTGCTCACAGACTAGGACGCATCACACCCTAATATCTCACACACTGGAAACCAGATGAAGCTAATTGGCTGCACATAGAAACTCACTGACACATGAGAGGCAGGACTCCTCTCCATTGTCTTAGGGGCGGAGTCTAGGTAGAATAAGATCACTGTACGTCCCTGAAGTGGAGCTTTTGGTTCCCTTTACCCCTAAGGTGAACAGACCGAAGCCTCAGCGCTGAATCAATATCTATTCTCTGTGAACCAAATGAATATCCAAAACGAGAGAAATTGTCGCGTGATTTGTACGGACGTGAACTACCCATTCCACATGGTATAAAGATCCTGGGCTGAAGGAGAGGAAAATATCCTCCTTCACATTTCTTTCATACATAACATTTTGTTCACATTAAAATTCGCTTACTACTTTGGCTGCGCTGCACATTTTGCAGAGGAGACCTTTCTCAGTCGCAAAAGAAACAATCTCACACAGTTTCACCGCTTGTTCTTCTGTTTGCACATACTCCGACAGCCATTCTGTCTTAAAAGAAGTGCATTTCTTTTTTACTTTGGCTTGGTGAGTAGATGTGTCACTACCCGTTCGTTTCGCCATGATAAGGGGTTAGCATTTACATCTCTTATCTCCGCCGCACGTTGTTAGCCAGCTAACTAGCACGACGCCGCGGCGCGTATGGGAAGGGCACCTAAGTAAGCAATGTCAAAGCTATGAGTGACTGCGTAGCGTAAGTGAACCGTTTCGTATCATTGGCTGGACATCTGTCACTCACAATGTTACACTGCAAAAACTTACAGAAAAAAATGTTATTGGTCTTATTAATTTACAGTTTATGTTGAATTTTATTTTATGCGCTGCATAGATTTTCTTGTGTGCTGAGAATGTGTGAGCAGTGCGTGATTGCGCAGGTGCGCAGCTTAGAGAGAATATTGGGCAGGACAGTTTTTTCATTCTAATTTTAAAGGGAAAGCCAGAGGTGCAGCTATCCTGGTCAACAGAAACATTCCTTTTGAGCCCTCCAACATTACAGCAGATAAATTTGGACGTTTTATCATTGTTTCAGGCAAACTTTACAATAAGTCAGTGGTCTTGGCTAATGTGTATGCGCCCAATGTTGATGACGTACAGTTTTTCAGTAGATTTTTCTCTGAACTTCCTGATCTTAATTGTCCTCCCCTAAAGCTACCACACTCAGCAGGTCTACCAATTACATTAAAGCATTTCTTGACAATTTTAGCCTTTCCCCTGGAGGTTCTTGTATCCTACAGGAAGAGAATATACCTTCTTCTCCCATGTCCACCACACTTGTACTCAAATTGATTATTTTTTTTAATAGATAATAAACTAATTTCAGACCCTGAAGTCATGTAAATACGAAGGTACTGTTATTTCTGATCACGCTCCCCTGGTTCTGGTAGTAGCTTTCCCAGATGCTGACTATACAAGGAGACACTAGAGACTAGATCAAGAAGATCAAATCAAGAACATACCCGCTCCCTCCCCACCCCCACACACCCAACAAACAATGCAAGAGCTGTTGAGACATGGTAGGGCACTGAGGCTTAAGACAAGGAGTACGCTACCTTTAGGGGGCCCGTCCATGCGACCAACCATCCAGGCCGAAGGGGCCGAAGGGACCCACAGGACGGCACCCCAAGCGTGGCAGGCCCCCATGAGGAAAGACTGGAGAATTAAAAGACTAAGACAGTAAGATGTGGTAGGGAAAGAATAAATAAATAAATCACGGCCAGATTTTAAACAGATTGTAGTATCTTAAAATCCTGTAGTTTTGGTAAAAGTTTCTCTCTCTGGTGTTCAGGACCAATGACTAAAACCTCTGTATTGTCCTGGTTGAGCTGTAGGAAGTTATTTTCCATCCATGACTTAATATCTAAAATACAGTACATCAATAGGCCCTGTATCATCAGGAGACACGGCGATATACAGCTGCGTATCATCAGTATAACTATGAAAGTTGATACCGTGCCTCCTGATGACGAAGAAAGAAGGGGTTTCGCCACTGCCGTTTTGAAGGCAGTGAGGAAGACACCCATCTGAAGAGAGCAATTTACAATATTTAAAATGTGTTCCTCAAAGAATTCATAAAATTTTCTTAAAAGTGATGTGGGAATTGGATCTAAAAGGCAGGTTGTGGGCTTTACTTGGGAGAAAACTCGATCAAGCGTCCTTGCATCAACCAGGGCAAAACTCTCCAGTGTTTCCTCATGTAAAAGCAATGGTTCCGGTGTGTCAAGATAGATATTTTGAGAAGTTAAAAGACCGGATCTGATCTTATCGATTTTACTTCCGAAGTGGTCTGCAAAGTCTTCGCAGAGGACATCTGTTGACGCCATGGGAGGTTTATCAAAATTTGGGTTGGTTAGAATATCAATGGTGGAGAAAAGGGATTTGGGGTTATTTTTATTGTCTTTACTGAGTTTTGAAAAGTATGATCCTCTGGCCTGTTTGACGGTATTGTTGTAGATTTTGCGTTTGTTCTGTAATATTTCATACTGAACCATTAGTTTTGTTTTTCTCTACGTCCTTTCTGCACTCCTGCATTTCCTTTTCAATTGTTTACAGACTTCATTTCTCCACGGTGGTGTAGGTTTTGTTCTTTATTACTTTAGTTAAAAGTGGAGCAACTGAGTCTATTGTTGACTTCAGTTTCCTGTTAAAATCGTCCAGAATAAAATCACATGTTACTTGTAAAATTGCAGCAGGAGTGCTCTGTAAAATCTCAATAAAATTTGCAGCCACTTCAGAAGTTAGGCAGCGTTTTACTCACTCTTCTCACTGAGGGCTCCTGATGGTTAAAACTGGTGATGTTAAAAAAAACACAGTGGTGGTCAGGCACAGCCAGGTCAACAACAGAGGACACATCAGTGGACTGGCCATAAGTTATGACCAGATCCAGGGTGTGTCCTCTGTTGTGAGTTGGCTGTTTGACGTGTTGTTTAAAATCTATACAGGATAAAATGTTTAAGAAGTCTCTGGACATTGTGTCCGAGGTTTTATCTACATGCAAATTAAAATCACCAGTTATTAAAATTCTGTTGTAAGCAGAGTGTATGATTGATACTAGCTCTGAGAATTCATTTCTAAAACAAGGGGAATGATGGGGTGGTCTGTATACTGTGATGCAAAGAATTTGAGGACTGGTAAAAACAAAAGTGTGATACTCAAATGATAAAAAATGTTTTAAAAGAAATTTCATTTGAGTTAAGCGAGTTCTTAATGACTGATGCAGTTCCTCCTCTTTTCACTCCCCTAGTTCAAAATAAAAAATTAAAATCAGGTGGGCAAGCCTCAGTGAGAATAACTGGTGCATCAGTGCCAAGCCATGTCTCTGTTAGTAGTAAAATGTCAAGACTATTATCTAAAATCAGGTTGTTTATGATAAAGGTTTTGTTTAAAAGACTTAATAGCCAACTTAATGTCTGTGCTGATTGCGGGCCCCCCGTGGGTTCGCGGCCCGGAGCAGACCCGCAAGACCACTCCAGTCCGCGGATCCGCGGGGGCGGGCCTACCCACCCAGCAAAAACTAATTGAAAAAACATTGAAAAGACGTAACTCATGTGAGTCCAAACAACGTCTAAATTTGGTTGAAAAGTGAAAGGTGAAAAGCCGTCACTTTCAGGTTGTCCAAAAAATATCTACAGAAATGTCCCTGAATTAGTCTTCATCATGATATTGTATATTCATAATCATAACAATGTTATGAAATATATAATCACAAATTCATGATTGGATTTTAACTCAAGAGTTAGACATAATTCACAAAAAAGTGAAACATTTATCGTTTACAATATACAGTAACGTAAAAAAATAAAC
This sequence comes from Mugil cephalus, assembly GCF_022458985.1. Classification (NCBI taxonomy): domain Eukaryota; kingdom Metazoa; phylum Chordata; class Actinopteri; order Mugiliformes; family Mugilidae; genus Mugil; species Mugil cephalus. Next base: position 66,307 of record NC_061788.1, read on the forward strand.
ATTTTTCAATACCTAAGAAATTAGCATTTAGCAACAAATGCAAACACATGGCGTTAATGTTTACAATATTTGACTACAATAAGTGCACAAAAAAACTAAAAAGTTCACCCCCTTTAAAAAAACTAGACATAATTCACAAAGTAAAAGATTAGTTATCCATAATATGTAATAACAATTTTAATAATATTTTAAAATACCTATTTTCTCATTTCAGTCAGTCAGTCATAAGCCAACCTGGCAGGAGGCTCAAAGCAACACAACACTAATGTAAAATCTAATTAGTTGACCTTACTTAAAGTATGAAAACTTGTTGCCTCAAAAAAATTAAGAGAGTTCATCTAACTTAATCGCCATGCTTAGTGTTAACTTATTTTTTTCATTTTGTGTGGACTGCTTGATACAAATTTAACCCTACTTAGAATTACTAAATACTTACTACTTACTACTCACTCTTTTTTTTTCTAGTTCGCGGCCCGGAGCATGCCCGCAAGACCACTCCAGTCCGTGGACCCATGGTAGCGGGCCTACGTGGAAGGGATTGCCGAAAGTTGGTTATAAACGGGATTGTATTGTGAAATGTTGAGTTATTATTGTGGGGTTCAATGGGTCCTAGTCTGGTACAAGTGGGAGTGGAAATGAAGTGACATTGACTAGGAACGGGGGGACGTCAAACACTGAGGGACAGAGTAGATGGATTGGATGGGCGTGGCTGGGCTGTGTAGTAGGGCGTATGAAATGCTAGCAGACCGCTGATGGCTACCGAACTTATTGAGGTGGAGACCATCAGCGCCGAAAAGATGCCTTCTATCCCAAAAACTGTTAAAATTGTCAATAAAAACGATACCGTGGGAGGGACACTCTGAAGCCAGCCAAGTGTTGAGGCTTAGCAGCTTTCTGAAACGTGGAAAATAAGAAGGAAGTCCTGTTTTAATACTTCAGACTGTTGTTTGGGATATTGTTTCTGCCAACGTGTATAATTATTTTATGAGCTTTGGGATGAGATTGTATGATGTCCGGAAGTTTGTCTAAGATGTCCAGAACGGTCGCACCTGAAAATGATAATATGAGCCCTCCCCTCAATCTTACACTCCTAATTAACAGTGTAGTTGGAGGGGGCCTGATCAGCGGTGGAGACGTTACCAGAGGTGGTGGAGATGATGGAAAGTGATGGACAGGACGGTGGGTTGTTGGCCTCTGAGGAGCCGGTGTGAGCTGGGGAATGGAGCGACGGGTCTTGCTGCCAGCGGGGCGCTTGGGCATGCAGGGAGGATTAGCCCAAGGCGTAGGTGAGCTGCGGGCCCCAAGGGACCGCCAGCGTGGCGTCAGACAGGACTGGGACCCGTCATCCAAAGGGGGAAAGTCCTCGAGGCTGAGAACGTCAAACTTGTTGTGTAGCAACAATGTCGTTGGGTGGAGGTGTAAGGGAGTGGCATCCACCTTTCCCCCGATGAGGGCCAACAACAGACCAGGGCTCCGGCCGGGATGGAGTAGAGCTGACCGGGACCTTGGGTCTGGTTCCGAGCCGTGCCCAGGCTTCGGTGCCGACGGTCCGTGTGAGGACCTCTGGACGGTGGTCGCTGTCATCGGGCCGACGAGGGGACGCTGCTCCGACCTCCCCAGCTGCATGACAGGGAGCAGTGACGACAGGCGCCTGGGAGTCCGGTTGTGCAACGTTGAAGATGATGGTATCCAACAGGTTCTCATCCTCCCGGATCTGGTACAGATTGGATATTCTCCCCTCCAGTTCTATAAGAGGAGGCGCACACAGCTGAGACAGCCAGACAAGGATGGAGAGGTTGTAGTGTAATTTTAAAGTCTGTGATGTGCTAAAAAGAAGATAAATTAATAAGATGCAAGCTGAATGACTTTGACGTCATGTTTGATTATAAGGTTATGATTGAATTGCAATGATATGTCCGATCATAATGTCATTAGCTTGACTACAACATTAAGTTTGATGTGATGGGCCTTCACCAGGCATATGCAACTAGAACACAAAGGGAGAGCACTGGAACCAAAAGTATATCTACTGTATTCCTCACAAGAGCACGCGTATATGTAGAAGATAGTTGTGCTTATCGCACTTGGTAAAGTTATTTTAAAGAATAATGAGCTTAAGAGTGGACTAGAAGATAAGGGTGTAAAATGGACTTTGTGAAAATGGGAGCCAAGGGAAATTCCAAAACTACTGATGTAAATGCAGGTGTTTGAACCTCAGGAAAAAAATGGAAAAGGTATTTGGAGTAGATCGCGATGCTCCGGAGCCATGCGGCACATCTGGCATCCCAGGCCATGTGGCTCACCAACAGTGATGAAGACAATTTCTAAGGGTATGATTGGTTAAAATAAGGGGCTGGTGAGGGTGTGCCCCATGTAGGGGATGGACAAGGGTGTGACTTGTGACGTCCCAAAGGTATAAAAGATGAGGACAGTAGCCCTCGCACCTCAGAGCGGGGTTGTGGTGACCATTTTTTGTCCTGTAATGCTGCTCTCCTTTTTTACCGGCAATAAAGATCACTCTGATGCTCTGGACTTAGACTCCTGATGATTACTCCAGAGAAAAGACATCTTCAGGCTGAATTGAACATCTTTCAAGGACTAAGTTTTACAAGGGTCTCTTATTTCGGAATAATTTGACACAACATTTATTGGCGAGCCAGCATCCAGGAGGGCAAAGATCAGACGAGGAGGATCGCCACCAGGAGAACTTCACAGACTCCACCGCGACACCACTGGTGCCAAAAAAGAAAAAAGAAAAAGAAAAATTAAAAAGGTAAGCAGAGCCCTTTAAAAAAAAAAAAAAAAAAAAAAAATGCAAATTTGAATAAGTGGTATTTGTGGGAAGAAAGTGGTCCTCCCAGGTGAGAACAGAGCATATCCTGAGATAACCTCTTGATGTGGGGGAAGTGCATTCAGGAGACCACACTGGTATTTGCTGAGGGATTTGTTAGGTTGGTACTAATCAGGAAAAACTGAAAACAACAGGGCAATAGGTGAATTCAGGAGGCCAAATCAAGTGGGAATCACATTTTATAGGGGTTGTTGCGTAATAATCTTATACCAGCTTAAAACATGCACAGTTGTAAATCTTGTCTTAGAGAAGAGGACACTGCCCCGGGGGGGGGGGGGGGGGGGTTTAAAAGATATAGCGCACCCTGTCCAGTTTGAGGCAGGATCCTGTCCAGAGTGCGGAAGGATAAATATTGCCAGAGGTGTGTGATACGATTTGCTAGCATTTACACCGCCAGAGTGTTGCGGTGTAATCAATCTGTGCGTACTGCCTCGACTAATTGCCTGAGTAAAGTGTTGAGCTGGTGCCGGGTCTTGTGGGGTTAAATGAGCTGGTGCTGGGTTTTGTGGGGTTAAATGAGCTGGTGCTGGGTCTTGTGGGCGCCGTATAATGGAAGGACAGTAAAACCTCCCACAAACAGTGAGTCTGGAGCTAAAGGGAATCATGCAAACAGAGAGAGGTTAAATGAGCTGGTGCTGGGTTTTGTGGGGTTAAATGAGCTGGTAAAAAAAAGTTAAAAGTTTTGCCAGGTTAAGAAGCAAGGGTCTGCATGGGCAGATTGATAAAGAGTAGAAAAGAGAAAAAAACAAAAAAAAGAAGAAAAGAAAAGAGTTTTGCTGTGAGCCACATAAAGAAAAGGAGTAGCAGCAGTAAAAAAGCAAGTAGAAAAGGGGAGTTTCGTGTGAGCCGCATAGCTTTGGACAGCGGTAGTAGGTCAGTGCTGATAAGGAAAGAGGATCAAAAGGAGCACACACACACTCATATGCACACATACACGCATACCTAAGACAGAAAGGAGGAGTGTGAGAGGAACTTAGAATTTTGCAGATAGTCAGTAGAATAATAAACACATAGATATTTGTTTATATATATATATATGGTTATATTTAGTAACTTAGATACACATTGCTTATAATAAACATAAGGAGGATAAAATAAGGTGGTGAATGAAGGGAGTGAGACTGAGAGTGAGGACGAAATATTAACCTCTGATCACTTTGGGCAAGGAGGAGATTGTGAGACGAAAGGCATCAGAGCACACTTTTGGCTAGAACGGACATGTAGAGATAAGGACGGCATAGAGCATTGGCAGACTGAACAAGAGATCAATCAAAAATTGTGACATGTTACAAGAATCGTAAACTTAAACTAAAGAGGAGTTTCCAGTGCTACCGTGAGAAGCAGAAGTCTGTGGACACCATATACACTAGCAACTATATTAGAAAACTTCTGTAATGATCCCACCAGCAGAGTAATACTGCATCTGCGACCCTATCTGGGGATTCCTGAGAACCTAACCATAGCTGGGAGACAAAGGAGGAAGTAGATCCACGGTTGCAGATACAGATCGTTCCCAGAAAAATAGAATGGGACATAGTTAAAGTTGGATATGTTACTAAAATTCTAGCCAAGGACGGAGGTGAGGACTTGAAGTACAAACTTACGGGGACATCTAGGCTTAAACAGGCCACCACCCTACATAAAATAATATTACTAAGAAGAACAAGAGAAGAGGAACAGCCAGAAATTAGAAGGCAAGAGGAAAGTGTCAAACAGGGAGTCATGGGGGCTAGAGTGGTAAAAGGAGAGGGGCTGATGACCCCAGTAGAATTAGTGATAAGAAAACATCCATGCACGAATAAATGGCACAAGAGAACATCAGGTGTTCTGCGGTGGTCTGAGAGGGGGACCTTAGTTGCTGCATGCTGTAAGGAGACTGAATCAAATCTAGACAGATGCCTGCCCCAGGAGGAGGATTTGTCTCCTCCTGGGGCAGGCATCTGTCTGCCTCAGCTGAGCAACAGACCACGCCTGCTGCACCAACAGAGATGAGCAGACCCCCTCCTTACTCGCCTCGTGTGGAGCCAGCACAAGTGAAGCAGTGGCCCCTGAACTAAAGAAGGGGAACTGACAAGAAAGTTTACAATACTCTGGAACACTCAGGCACCCAGGGAGGAGGCCTCAACCAGAGATGCAGCAGAAAGTGTATCCTCCCTCAGAACACTTTTCCCAGAATAAAGAGCACACTCTGGTGATAAGGATAAGACAGCTGAGTGGGTGCACCTGCATTAAGGATAAAAAGGAAAGGGATGTGAGGCAGGAGCACCTAGTGGATGAAGAAATGAACCACCCGCATTCACAATACTCCCTGCAACCAGAGTCACTGAACCCCCAGCAGGAAAAGAAAACGGATTTGCACACACACATACTGAACTTGTGGGAAGGAAGTAACTGTGGCCTGAAGATGGAATGCAATCCACATCCAGCAGGCAGCAATGCCAGCCTTACCTCTGTTGAAGAAAAAAGGAAGGAATGAACGGACAGAATGCAACAAGAACTGGAGGCATTTCATGCCTTATATGAACAAAAAAGGAATTACAGAAGCAGCTGGGACAAGAACAACAGCTGTATGAAGAGCTAACACAAGCTCGTGAAAGGACCCAGCACCGTATAATGGAAGGACAGTCACACCTCCCACAAACAGTGAGTCTGGAGCTAATGGGAACCATGCGAACAGAGAGAAGTGGACTCGATGAATTCCCACTGTCTCTGGATGAACTGGTTGATGACCACCCAGACGACCACACAGATGAGACATCCTGTGCCCACTAAAAGTGAGAATCATCTGCGCACACAAAGGCCTTACATTGGACCTCAAAAGGGAGCATACTATTGGCATGATGACAGTTCAACACTTAAAAGACAATGAAAAACCAGCCACCCTTGTACAGCCTGCAGTATATTGGATCCAGTGGCCTCCTAGTTCAGAGTTGATGCATCATTGGAAACTGTGGAAAGAGTGGGTATTGAAAGAACTGCCCGCTGCACACGAACCTCAACTTCCATTTCACTGCACAATGATGTATGATGAAACTCAGCAACATACAGAAACAGGCCTTCCACCCTGTTACCAGGGTCTGGCAGCAGCTGCTGCCTTTGCATATCAAAAAGCATCAAGCATTACTATGGGCCATCCAACTACGTTACACACATCCCATCAACTACATGCATTGATCACTAGTCCGAGGTTCATATTGACACAGTGTAGGAAACAGGCTATGAGGTAATCCTCTCAGCCCCAGAATAAAACATCCAGCGATGTACCACTGTGAACCCTGCTACACATAAGGTGTTGCCTGTAGAAGGCACACCACATGACTGTATGCAGTCAACAGAGGTGTTCCTGAAGCCACGTCTCGATTTGTATAACCAGCCAATAACAGCAGAATTAACCTTTTTTGTAGATGGTTCTTGTTTCAGGGATGCTACAGGAAACCTTACTGGTTATGCCATCATACAACTGCACCCAGATGACACCTTCACTGAGGTACAGACCATGAAGTTAACACAGCCTTGTTCAGCTCAATTGACAGAAATCAAGACATTGACCACAGCGTGTAAACTGGCTACAGGTAAGACACTGAATGTTTACCAATTCACAGTATGCATATGCAGTCTGTCACATACACGGTGTCATCTGGAATCAGAGAGGATTCCTGCGAGCGTATGGCACCCCAGTAGTGCACGGGGAAGCTATCTCAGCTCTCTTAGAAGCTATACGTAAAAAACAAAAGTTTTAGCTATAATCAAATGTGCAGCTCACCAGAAAGCTGACTCCCTCATAGCAAAAGGTAACAATTTCACCAATGAAGCTGCAAAACGTGCAGCTATCTCTGTTTCCATGGGACCACTGCTAGTAGCTGCAGATTGTGAGCCCCTAACAAATTTAGCATCCCTAATAGCAGCACAAAAGCAGGCAGGCCCATATGCACACTCTGCATGGCTAAGAAGAGGGGCAATTCGCGTCATTGACGACAGTCCATCACATGGGCTGTGGTGCAGTGCACATGGAAATTTTGTTCTACCAACGTCCCTAATACAGGTAGCCATCCATACTGCGCATAGCCAAGACCATTGCCCAAGGGGGGAGGTATTGAGACGGCTCCAGCAGGTCTGGTGGTCACCATTTTTAGCAGCCATGGTAGATAGGACATTGCAAGAATGTGAAGAATGTGCACACCATAATGTAAGAAAAGCATTTTCAGTGCCAATTGCGCACATACCACCACCGGAAGGTCCCTTTCGCCACCTGATGTTAGATTATATCGACAAGACAGAATGGATTAGGGGACTCAGATACATTTTGGTGATAGTGGATCGATTTAGCAGATGGATAGAGGCAGTCCCCACTAAAGGCCCAGACTCTAGATCTGTGGCTAAGTTCCTGGGCAAAGAGGTTTTTCCAAGGTTTGGAATTCCAGAGACCATCTGTTCTGATAACGAACCAGCATTCGTAGCTGATACAGTGAAGTTTGCATTTAAAATGTCGGGGATTAAACAAAGGTTTGGATGTGTGTATCATTGTAATGGCAATTTCAATTTATTTAGTTTTAACCATTTTAAACACCCAATCTCTCCCTTTCCTAACATAAGGTACCAAATGGTTTTGTGTGATGTTTAGACTTAATCTGCTTCCCAATGCAAGATCCTGCAGGATACCCTAGGTGTAAAGCACATCCACAGGGGGTCAGCGCGAGATACCAGCAGTAGGCAAAGGGTGTGAAAACCCTCCCTGGGGGGTTGACCCCTGCAGCAGACAAGTGGTTGTAAAGCATACTCTAGGGGGTGTTCCTCAGGTATAAATGTTTATTCCCATGCTCTGGGTCTTTCTTCATCATTGACCGCTCGCGTTTCTTTGCAAAGAAAATAAAACCTTGTCGGCCGGCAGAAGTCTCTATTTCATTCTTCACCAGCAGCAGAGAAAATTTCCACAACAATCCTCCACAGTCACAGGGAGCAGTGGAGAGAGCGAATGGTACATTGAAAGCAAAGCTTGCAAAAATAAGGGCAGATAGTAAATATAAGATCAACTGGGTGGATACATTGCAGTTGGCTTTGTTGTCTATGCGCACGCAAGCTAACCGACTAACACATCTAACACCACATGAAGCAGTTACGGGGAGACCGATGCCGGTCCCCCATTGCAGAGGGCCTTATGAGGGGCCACCGCTTGAGCAATGCGAAAAAGAACTAACATGTTATCTGCGACACCTAACCCCAATACACAAAGCTGTGTTCCAACAGGTGAAAGCAGTATCTGAAAACAAGGTTGCTGAGATTCCAGAACAACTGAGGGGAATGGAGCCTGGAGAGTGGGTCTACGTGAAGGTGTTCAAACAAAAGTGGGATCAACCAAGGCGCGAAGGACCTTTTAAAGTGATTCTTGCTACCCCAACAGCACTGAAAGTAGAGGGTAAGAGATTTTGGTTTCATCTTAATTACTGCTGCCGAGCAAGAGACCCAGACAAGAGGAAAAGAAAGCAGCACGAGCCACAACCAGAAAGGGACAGCGTTGCCTCCCAACTGGAAGATAGACAGCCATCTGAACACCAAGGATAGGGACGATCACAGAGACTAGCCGAGAGTCAGAGACATGCAAGTAGAATCTCCATTGGTAGTGAATTCATAAGTAGCAGGTCACTGCCAGTGTGACCGACTCAACTATTATGATTTCAAAGAAGGAACATGGAGGAGGTCGCAGGAGTACTTAGAGAGGGATTACAATCCTACTTTTGTTGGGAGCAGGACTGCTGTTTGTCAGCAGACATACACTGTAAAAAAATAAGATCGTAAAAAAACGGTTAATTTCTGGCAGCAGGGGCGCCATAAACAATACCGTAAAATAACGGGAAAAATAATTTTCTCGTTAAAATACAGTTATTTTTTCATAATTAAAATACAGTTTGTACTTGTAATTTTAACAAAAACAATTAAATCACCTAGAAATGTGGTAAATAAATGTTGTGTTACGAACAATACTGCTTATATTTACAGAAGTGTGCTGTAAATACACATACACATTAATCGGTTTTAATGACATTATTTTATGGGAAGAGATTGTATATTTGATGTAATACAACAGTATATCTTTCAAAACACGTCAAAAAAACTGTTGCAAAACTACATTTTCAAATAATGACATTACCCATAAAGACGGCAAATTAAGATTGTAATATGAATAATAATGCTTAAAGTTACAGAAATGTGCTCTTATTAGTTGTTTTAATGGCATTATTTTATTTAAAAGGCAGTAGGCTATATTAGATTAGATGTAATATAACATTAATTTCATCTTTTCAAAACATCAGAACATGAGAAAAAATGAGACCAAGCTGAGCAAGATCAGCTACAATTTCTATGCTAGGCTGCTACTGAGAAAATGAAACTGCATTATGCATATTTAACGGGGATTTATCCGTGGTTGGCTTACCTGGGGTCGAAAAATTCAATAAATAGCGGGCTGGACCTGCCGGTGGGTGTCGCATGTCGGCAGTTGTGGTGTATATTTTGTGCAACAAAAAATTAAATGCATTTTATTTTAATGTTAAAAGATCACCATCAATTCAAATTTAGAATTATATTTAAAAAACTAACGCACTAAAATAAAAATACATTTGAATTAAATACTCGACAGCAACTAGTAAATGAGCTGCAATGCACTGTGGGAGTTCAGTGTTTTTTGGTTGATGTTACAACCACGAGTGTGGTGTGGCATTCAGTGTCATTCAGTTGTTGTGTAACTCTCGTTCGTTCACTGATGAGTGACTAGTTGCCACTATTCTGAGGCAGTTAGTTAGCGTGAAAAAGTGAACGGCTTTGATCAGTGTCCTTGCTCCGCACCGCTCGCTGCAGAGAGCTGCAACAGAGGAACGAAAGAGCTGCATGCGGCTCCGGAGCCGCGGGTTGCCGACCCCTGCTGTGTTACTGGACTTGTACTGGTACTGGCTCTGCTGAACTGTTGGTTGCTCTGGCTGCTTGGAGGACTGTCCAAGACATGTTGTTGGCCTTATTAAAGGACAGATAGTAGTAATATTTAAAGACATACATCACATAGCTCATTCTGGGTATATTATTACCTTACATAATTATATCCTCAGTAGCCATTGATATATTTTAAACTTTCTCAATATAATGCAGTACACCACCACTAAGACCCACTATGAAATCAATGATGAACAAGGTGTAGTGTATAGTCATCACCTTTTTCAAAACATCAACAAAAATGTAGAGAAGATTCTTTGAAGTATAATTCATAGTAGAACTGCTGTATTGGACTGCATTGATTAGTACAGATGGACCTAATAAGTAGATTTTGACTATGCACATTTTTTTAATGTGAAAGTTTATTCTGTACAAACTGAAACACATACTTGTCTTTTTGAGCAGTGACAGACGTTTCCTGGGATCAACAGAAAGGAGGTCACTCTCCTGCAGGTAGCTCAGGTCCTCAACTCCTAAACATTGCAGATGCTCCAGCAAAGGCTCAGGGTCTCTCAGTTTAGGCACTGATTTGAGACAGAAGTGGACTCTCTGCATCCATGACTAGGAGGACTAGAAGGGATGAAAAATACTGTTACTGTCAGATTTTAATCTTTCAAACTCCAGATGACTCTGAGTCAACAATGCTATGCTTAAGTGAAATTACTCTTGTCCCACAAAGCTTGTACACATGCAAATGGTAATAATGTAGTTTCTGCTCAGGCTTCCAACATTTCATGCTTGTTTCACTTCATACAATGCAAATGCTGGCACATAGGACACATCATGAGGTGTAACAAAGTATACGTGCTGGTCCTGCATCACAAGCATGAGCTGAATCTGTCTGAATTCAAGTGCCTCACCTTGGTTTAAACACAGAAAGACCCTTTTTGTGCTGAGTGCCTTTCCACTGCATCTCAGTAGCTGCTCAACATTGGGTTCTTTGAGTAAGGTTTCTCCTACTGTGGAGCGCACGGCTTCACTGTACAGTTCAGCATGGAAAGGAGTGGAATTCTTAACCACCAGTTTATGCCATGAAATCAACTCTCAGCACTTATCTGCAGAGAGAAAGAAAAAAAAATGATGAATCATGAAATTTGCCAAAATCTAAATAAATGCTATTGGTTGTGAAAAAGTCAACCTAAACTGTGTTAGCAGATCTCCCCTCAATAAACTAGAAGATGATCGTTAGCTTATCCTTTACACATTTTTCAGTATTGTTTTGAATTTCATGTTGATCACTGACTAGTGTTGCACCAAAATTCAAATTTGAAAAACCTTGAAAAAGGCAGAGTAGGTCGCTCCTCCTATATTTGTGAGAGGCAAGAGAAAGATGAAAATATTAGTTTTAAGAAAGAGTAACTGGTTGAAGTAAACCATTACCAAATCTCAGTATCATTTATGAAACGTTTGTTCTCTCTTCTTTGGAAGAAAATCCACTTAAAATGGCTTATTAGCGACTCCTGCATGTGGAGGAGTAGGAGCAGTCTGCGTGGAAAGAAGACTTTGACATTTTGACACGTTGCATAAAATCCAGCTTCCTATCCTAGCCAGAAATCATGCCATTTCAAGACACGCAGTAAAAGTTATGGCCAAAAAATTTGTGAAAATGTAGAAGAGGGTTAATAATCGATTATTGTTCATTGTTGCAGCTCTAAACAAATGTTGTTCCTCTTTCTCTCTGCCTGTGTCAATCAGTTCACAAAAGTAAACGCAATGACTCACTGTTAAGTGCTAAGCTAACGTTAGCATAAATAAAATGAAAAGTGGTTGGTCTTGTCTGACTACTAACACTCATAGATTTATATATCTATGACTAACACTGTCAGACGCCGCCGCCGGCCATACTTTTGTCATCGTAGTTAGCTAACATTTCAATTGACGACATGCTAGCGGATTGGTTTTGTCGACTGAGTAAAGTCAGAGGCATGGTGGTAAATAAAGCTAATACTACTCAGCTTCAGTTTGATACTTGCCTTCTGCCTTCGTCCTTCCTCCAGCTTCAACATTAGCTGCTGTTTGCTCCAAGTTTCTGTGACCAAACGGGAACCGCCGCGTGGTGGTTGTTCACCTTGTTAAGCGTAACCTCAAAGATTGATGTTCAGTGTCCCAACATCCGATGGCATGTCTTCTTCTTCTTCTTCTTCTCTAACCGTTTCTGTCGACCAATCCAAACGGGACCCGCGCTTTTTAAAGCACGTACTCCAATGACATGTCGCATTCACGTTTTTGTCTTTTGTGTTTGTGCAGGGAGACGTTGCAGCAGTAAAATGTCTCTTGATTACACATGTTTTGTTCAGACATGCTGTGATATAATTCAAGACGTTGTGATTTACATTGGATTGTATATATATATACACACACAATAGCCCCCAGTGTTAAATAGCTATTTTACTATTAATTTCTCAGTAATTTTAAATTATTTTTTTTAAGTTTTAAGTTTTGTTGAATTTTACAGTTTATTCCATTAAATAACAGACAAATATTTGTAAATAACTATACACTTGTGAACATATTTTAACAATAAATCTCTGTATTTCTAATGTTTTTTTTTTGTAAAACAACAGACATGCCATGTCTTCATACGTATTTTCGCAGTTACAGTGATTTCATGTTATTTTACATTTGACATGTAAAATCGCAGTATTTTTCGTTGATTGTCCAGATTGTTTCTGTATTTTTAAAATACATAAAATAAACAGTAAAATCCTGTTATATTACATTTTTTTTTAACAGTGTAAGGCCATCAGCTGGGATGAGGGAGCTTACATCTGAAAAGCTTCCTGGCCCAGTCAGCTGTTTAGACACAGGTCACACTGAGCAGATGACAGCTCTGAAGAAGCTGAAGCTACAGCCAAAACTTGTCAGCAGGTAATTTCTCAATCTGATAAAAAGAAAACCCAAAGCTATATTGAGTAAGAAGACAGAATGAACATGATTGATCTGTTTCCACGGTATCAATATAATTAAGATATTGCTCAGTGTTTCCCATTAAATATTCTGAATATAATAAACTGAGGTTTATCCTTGAATCTGCAACTAACACAGTGTGACTGCTTTGCTGAGAGAAACTCTGCTGTGGGAAGGTCAGAGAGAGACTGGAGAGAAGAGCAGCGGTTAATGAGAACAGATAATATATCTACAACTTTGTTGTTCTTCACCCGTAAGCTGTGATTGAATCTGGCACCAGAAAGCAGCTGAGCGGGAAGAGCAATAACCACATTTACTTATGATGGCTGGTTGAACTATGATCACATTAAGTTTATCACGCAGAGATCAGTGTTATTTACGTGAACCTTAGTAAGAATTAATGATTGAAGGAATCATAAGACCAGGACATGATGGTTTTATGATTCATTTATTTGACTGAAACCTGATACTGGGCCACATGCTTTCACACACTGTTACTAAAATGAATGTGAGCTGTTGATTCAAATGTAAAATAAAAATAAAAACATTTGTTTCAGGTTGTTTCGTTCCTTTGACTCACTAGGGACTCATCCTTTGGTTCAGTTCTCATTATTAATGTCTTCATCTGATCATTGGAGGGTTCTAGTTAAAGCTTCTCTGAAGTCATGTGACCACAGCGTCTGTTCCTCCCTCTGATGGAAGATAAAAACCTCTGAGCTCTCACTCCTCTCTGTTCTTCTTGGCTCAGCATCACAGAGCTTCCTGACAACAGGTAAGACCAGTTCAAATGTTGGAGTTAGAGGGAAAACAGAGTTCAGTCTTTTATATATGTTTCTAAAATGCTAAATTTAAAAAAAAAAGTTTTTTTTAGTGGAAACTGAACAATCTTTCGATGTTAAAACTCAAGGCAGTGAGTGGTTTGTCGTTGCCTCTAGATTACTGCCCTGAGCACTGTAATTACTGAATTAAGTTCAGAGAGGTCGCTTCAGCTGGAGGAAGGAAGCCTTGAGTCTTTTCTCTAATTCCTACAATTTTAGAGTAAAGAAGCTGATGAAGTCATTACTACAGAGCTGAAAAGAGACCTGGGATTGTTCTTGTTTTCTTCTATTAACAGTGAATGATATGCTGTTCTACTATTATGCAGAGCTTTTTTATGAGTTGTTAAACTATTTAATTTATTCTATGTGATTTCCAATTTAGATGTGAGAGACTCAGGTCACTTTCACACCAGAGCTGTTTGATCCACTTTATACGGACCAGAGTTTGTTTCCGTGGATGGTCTGCTTCATTTGGGTAGGTGTGAATTCTTGCTTCAAATCCATCATGAGTTCTCTGTAGTGTCAGCTCACATATAGCTTGAAGTGAAATACTCACACACTGCTTCAACCAGTTGAGTCCGCCCACCTCTTACGAGTGGTCGAAACCTAGCCTCCAGATATCCAGACTTCTCTCTGTTTATGGCATCAGCAGCTTCCTCACGTTTACACTGCAACTGTTCAGAGCAAGTGCTCTGCTCTACTTTCACAGAAACTTTGTCAAACGCAGTAATAAAGCTTTCCACTTACCATTCCTTGTTCTGCTGAGATCCTGTTCAATTTGCTGTGGAAATATGAGGTTGGTGGAAATGACACAGAAGACTTGTAGTGAAATAAGGTCTATTGACCAGGAGAAATGGTAACAGCTGTTCATGCATTCAGAGCCAGAACCATTCTGACCAGCCCCTCATGCCAGGAGAAATATAAGATGAGAACTTAGGTGAGAGGTCAACCACTGGCTATCACCATCTGTGGTGGCAGTCATTTCATTTTGTTCCTAAAAAAGGAACACTGATCCACCTCCAAACTTAATCTGTTTTTGAGCAATTCTGTCACATGTTAAATCTTGCTGATGGTTTTAAGTGTCCTTCTTTAGCTTCAGGTCAAACAGGCCATTTCATAAATTTGGAATAGGCTTTGTCCAATTTAAAGTAATGACATTAGATCCTTTCCAAATAATCCTTCTGTCATAATCATGGAACTTATTAGATTTCGAAAATCTACAAATAAATTTCCACCAGTATCAAGTGAATCAAGGGCAACAGAAACAGTTTACATAAGTTTTTATATTCCCTTTGAGAACAGCTTAACATGTATTTTTTCTCTCTCTTATTCCTTCACAAGAACTTGAAAATAAAGGTGTTGCTTTATGTTCCTTGAGGAAGTATATAGGGAGTGGCAGGGATAAATCAAATATCTTCAGCTTTACAAAGAGTGGTTCTGCCAAAAATAGTATGGTCTTGAACCTATGATTTCTTCAATTCCATAATACAGTTACCAACATTCAGCGGGGGCCCAACTTGCTGAGTTGCACAGGCCCCATGTAGGCCTCATATCTTTGCCTACATGGGCACGAAGGGGGATCAGACTGGACCGTAAATGGGGCCCAACTTAACATTTGCCCTTTTTATGCCTAAGCCCACTTAGCCCACTAACATCTCTTATGGGGCTCATAGAGCCAGCCCACAAGGGTTTCACATGTGGGGCACATGTACCTCAAACCACATGGGACCTTCAGAATTTACCCAGTTCCATCCCATGCCCACTCAGTGCCCACATAGCCCATATTTAACCCTCGTGGGCCCCACATGGACATGCTGGCTGGTACAGTTGGTCAGGGCTTCATCCTACAGCAAGATAATGACCCAAAGCTCTAGTCCAAGCTCTACCAGAACCACCTCAAGATAAAAACGAGATGGAAAGCTTGAAAACATGGAGTGGATCATGTCTCCATGGCCCAGTCTTTAGACTTTAACCCTATGGAGCTGGTTGGTGATGAAGTTATGTCAACAGTTGTGTTGCCAGTATAAAAAGCTTTGGGGAAATGGGGCATCCCTGTCAATTTCCATCTAAGACCATGAATCCAGGTAAATAATATTTAAGGATTTAAACAACCTGGTGTAGGGACTCCATAACTCAGTGGGTTGTTAATTAGAACAGAGGAGCACATGCATGTGGTTCCATTTAAATAATTTATTGTTTTGAGCTGGTTTGTCTGTCTGCTAATTAACTGGCTGGATTTTAAATACTCTGGGCTCCGCCCATTTAGGAAGGGACAAGCTGGTGATAGTGGTTTGGGATTTTCCACCCAGGTAGATGGAGTCAGGTAGAGAGGTGCTTGAGGTATTTCCACACTAAGAGTCATTCCTGGGTTCAGAAAGACAGTGTTACTGATCAAGTAATTTACTCCCAAAGCCCAAGAAATGTAGCATTTTCAACAAAAATGGGTGTCCAGTTGTAACAAAGGTCTTGAAGAAATTTAAGAACAACACATAACTGTTGCAGTAAATTCTCTATAATCAAGTCAGTCCAGAATCAGTCAAGTATGAATATGTATGATTCTACCCTTCACAAAGGCTGATTGGCTCTCATCAACTTATTTTGATAAGCTCATATCTAATCTATTGGAATGTACAACAACTTGTAGTCAATATATAGTAAGTTTATTGGCCTCCAATCTAGCAGCTGTTTATCTTTATTGGAATTTGGGATCAAGATGATGACACCTCTTTTCATGGTAGGGGACAGATGATTAGATGAAATACATTCCACAAAGGCATTATATAACAATACTTATCATTCCAAAAATGAATATAAAAATCCCCCTGTTAATCCATCAATTCCTAGTGACTTTCCTTTTAAAATCCCTCCAATTGTGACATCCTCCATATATAGTCACTTGTCATAGAAATTTAGATTTTCCTCATTGACTTGTTCTTGGTTGTCAGTGCATATATTATTCATAAGTATATTACTAATTTTCTTTTTTGTTTGTCTTTGTTTTTCAATATTGAAGAAACAGGAAGTATTTTTTTCAAATTGCTTGTCCAATTGCTTTTGCAATTTATTTAATTCTTCTATTAAATCAATCTTCTAAAGATTGGTCTGCTTTTGTTTTTGTTTTTTTGTTTTTTGTTTTTTTAATGGAAGAGTATTAGGGCCACCCATGAGAAAAAAATTAGAGGAGGTAGATTTCTTTTTTTAATTGTGGACTTTGTGCCAGTTTTTGTGACGCAATGTTGCTTCAGAAAGGACCAATTTGCTTCACACATGAGATCTAATGGCAGAGGTAATAACGATTAGCAATGCAAGACCCCTTGTGTCCGTATCCACTGACCCTGAGATGCTGGCAGTTCTCACCCCAGCAATACTCCTTAGCCAAACGATGAGTGCTATTTCAGCAGGAAAAGGAAGCAAGTTCAGTCTCTCGCTGAGACTTCTTGGAAGAGATGGATAGCGGAGTGTCTGTCTACTCTTCAGAACCACAGGAAGTGAACAAAGGATTAGCCAAATGTGAAAGAAGGGGATGTGGTCTTACTGAAAGACAGCCAAGACTACAGGAATGAATGGCCAATTTGACTGGTTGTAAAGGCTTTGCCATGCAGTGACAATAAGGTCCGCAAGGTGGAGGTACAGATTGTGAAGGACAGGAAGGCCAAGGTGTTATTGAGGCCAGTTTCAGAGATAGTATTTCTTCTTTCAGAGACTTAACAAGAGAGTCAAAAGATGTTACTATCAAGAGTTATTTAAGTTTTTGTATTCGTAGTGATCTAATGTTAATATAGCAAGTTGGGGGTGTACTGCTTTCAAAGTTGGATAAATACTTAAAATCAATAGACACAGGGCCGCTTTGTTTACACGAGGGATCAGCTGACTGCTTTGAAGCCGGCCGGCATGGCTTCCAGATCGCCTGATATACCTGAGGAGGTCTGGAGAAGAACTCACCGAGGACGCATGTGAAAGAAAAATCAGTGGAGGGGAGAAACTAGGAAAAGACAACAGAAACTAATGGATAAGAGGAGGTATAGACCGAGTCTCCCCGCGGTCACGATGGGAAACATAAGATCCCTGGCCAACAAGATGGACGAGTTAACAGCGTTAGCCAGGAGTCAGACGGAGTATCGGGGATTGCACCGGGAGCGGTAAGGAGGGTGACTAGCCGTTCTAGTGAACAACAAGTGGTGAAATCCTAGTCATATTACCATCAAAAAGCAAATCTGCATCCCGGACATTGAACTGTTTTCTGTTGGTCTCCGTCCATATCATCTGCCACAGGAGTTTTCTCATGTTGTGATGGTGACTGTGTACGTTCCTCCCTCTGCAAACCCAGCGTCGGCGTGTGACGGCATCCACTCCGCCATAGCCCGGCTACAGACCCAGCACCCGAGGGCATTCATTGCTATCTCGGGTGACTTCAACCACGTCACCATGGACAAAACACTACCCAGCTTTACTCAGTATGTGAACTGTTCCACCAGAGAGGACAGGACACTGGACCTGATGTATGCTAATGTTAAGAATGCATACAGCTCCTCTCCCCTCCCCCCACTGGGCAGGTCAGATCACAACCTGGTACACCTCAGCCTCGCTTATGCACCCTTGGTAAAGATCCAGCCTGTGACCACAAGGACAGTGAGGAGTTGGTTGGAGGAGGCTTGGGAGGCTCTTCCGGGATGTTTCGAGGTCACGGACTGGCAGCCACTCTGTGAGCCGAACAGAGAGGACATGGACAGGCTCACAGAGTGCATCACGGACTATCTCAACTTCTGTGTTGACACCATTGTTCCAGCAGAGACGGTCCACTGTTACCCAAACAAGCTGTGGGTGACAAAGGACATCAAAGACATCCTGAACAAGAAGAAGAGAGCTTTCAGGGCTGGCAACAAGGAGGAGGTGAGAGACATACGGAGACGCTTGAAAAATAAGATCAGAGAGGCCAAGGAGGAATACAGGAAGAAGCTGGAATGGAAGCTCCAGCACAACAACAACAGAGAGTGGGATGAAGAAGATCACCGGTCTCAGGGCAGCGGGCAATAGAGGAATGGAAAGCAGTGTGGAATGGGCCAACGAACTCAATCTGTTCTTTAACAGGTTTGACACCACTGCCCCTCCACCCCCTATGAACACCACCATCAACCCCTCCACCAATACCTCTATTGTTTTGTCCACGACACCTTTTACACTCTCTTCCCCTCACCCTCCTTACAGCCTCTCATCTTCCAGGGGAGGACAGTCTCTCACCTCCACCCCCATCTACTGTGATCATCACTGCCGGCGATGTTAGAAGACAGCTGGGGAAACTTCACTCTGGCAAGGTTGCAGGCCCTGATGGGGTCTGGGTTGACTTCTCCTGTGCTTTCAACACCATCCGTCCGGCTCTTCTGGGTGAGAAGAGCCGACCCTGGTGTCGTGGGTTGTTGACTACCTCACTGGCAGACCGCAGTATGTGCGCCTGTTATGCTGTGTGTCAGACATGCTGGTCGGCAACACTGGGGGCCCCCAGCGGACTGTCCTCTCTCCCTTTCTCTTCACCCTCTACACCACAGACTTCAACCACTGCACAGAGACCTGTCATCTCCAGAAGTTTTCTGATGACTCTGCTGTGGTTGGATGCATCAGAGGGTGATGAGGTGGAGCACAGGGCTGTTGTGGACAACGTTGTCACATGGTGTGAGGAGAACCATCTACAGCTCAATGTGGTAAAGATAAAGGAACTGTTGGTGGACCTGAGGAGGACCAAGGTGCCGGTGACCCCTGTTTCCATCCAGGGGGTCAATGTGGACATAGTGGAGGATTTTAAGTATCTGGGGGTTCACATTGATAATAGACTGGACTGGGGGAAGAACACAGACGCCCTGTACAGGAAGGGCCAGAGTCTTCTAACATCTGCAGGACTATGCTCAGGATGTTCTATGAGTCTGTGGGGGCCAGTGCCATCTTCTATGCTGTTGCATGCTGGGGTAGCAGGCTGAGGGTAGCGGACATGAACAGAAGTGACGTTGTGGGAGTGAAGCTGGACCCTCTGACAGTGGTGTCAGACAGGAGAATGCAGCACCACCACACAAATAAACACACGTACACACATGCACACACAAACACACAGGAAACTTTATGTTATTACAGTTACTGTTACACTCAGGAAGAGTAGTAGGATGTACAAACATGCGCACAAAAACGTGCATTACTCTCTCACACACAGGCTAACTGTGCTAACTGTAAGCTAACTGTGCTAAATGTGAGTTATGTGTGCTAACTGCAGGTCTTTAACTCGCGAGTGTGCCCAAAATAATATTTTGGATAAAATATTTAATAAAATATTTACTCCAGGAAGATAAAAAACATATCAAAGTCTTCAGGAAGGTCTCACAACGCCCACGGTCTGCTTGTTTTTCTGATAGTAGCTACCGTTTTGTCACAGCCCAAATGTGAGAACAGTGAAAAAGCGGGGAAATCTAGCTCTTTTCTGTGTCCCGGCTCCGCGCGTCATTGACGACCACTATGAGTTGCCACGGCAACCCCTGACCCTCAGGCCTGGGCCACAGCTGAGACCAGTTCATTAATCAGCTGTCTCTGCTGTTAATACAGCTGATCCCTGTGTGCCACACATTTATGTTACAACAACACACACCAACACACACACACACTACACAGGTAACTTTGTAATTGCAGACTTACACACAGGCCACACACATGCACACACAAACACACAAGTACCTTTATGTTATTACAGTTACAAATACACACAGGAAGAGTAGGATACACAAACACGCGCATTAATCCCTCACACACAGGCTAACTGTGCTAAATGTAGGCTAACTGTGCTAACTTACAACAACACACGCACACTACATGGGTAACTTTGTGGTTACAGTTACACACACTGTCACACACACACACACCCTCCCCGCCCTCCCCCACTCACACACGCACGCATGCATACGCGCGTGTGCACACACACACACACACACACACACACACACACACACACACACACACACACACACACACAGACACACCTTGCTGCCTTACACGGTGGTCATACTGCATGGTTTGTGGAGCCACTTGCATTTGATAAATAAAAAACACAATCCCCAAAACAGCTAACTTCATCTGCTGCTCCATGTTTGCCATCTGTATTCAGTACTGCTGACTGTCAACTTTCTTTCCACCAATGGTTTACTTTTCCAGGTTAGGAGGAAGGGAGGTATTCCCCCTCCTACATCGTCCAACCAATGAGCACCCCTTTTAACCCCGTGATAAGCTCAAAAAGTTTGGTGTACGGCAGAAATTGTAGTATGAATGCAGAACTGAACCAAATGATAAATGAAAAAAAAAAAAATCGCCTAATCGAACCAAGTCCTCTTGGTCAGGTGTGAAAGACACCCAAGTTGTTTATAAATCCTAAACTTAAACAAAGAATGAAGACCTTCTGAAATACTTCTGAATAGTGTTTCAGCTGCAGCCAGTAGACTTCTGAACACGCGTGCTGATATAGTCTTCATTGTTTGTAGAAAATCATGCACGTAGAATCCATCTTGAATGTGAACGAAATTTTGGTGAATGAGTTTCATTCTGTAATGTTCTGTTTTTGTCATTGTGTCATAAAAGAAGCTTCAATGTTTGTTTTTTTTTTGTTTGTGTTATCCAGATGCCATCACGTATTTGATCCTCACAGCCTCCATTATCAGGCATTACCATGGCAGCACAGTAAGTACTGTAACATTAACACAAGTAAATATTATATATCCTATCCAACTTTATTTTTAAAGTACTTTAGACGTAAATGAACCAAAGTACTGTACAGAAGGAATAAATAAAAGACAAATAAAAAACAAAGCTTGAGAAAAAAGACAGCCGTACAATAAAAACAATAAAAGATGAAATCAACATCTTACACAGGGTCAAAGGCTGAAAGGAGAAGAGATGGGATTTAAGAAATGACGTAAAAACACACTGACAAAGCAATGCTTTTGTTTTTTGCCATCTGTCTTGTGTATTTTGCTCTCTGTGCCTTTTTAAATTGTCCATCTGGGATATATGAATTGCTTGAATTGAATTGAAATCTAAAAGAACAAGAATGACACAGTCATCAGAGTCAATAAATAAGGAGGCCATTAATTGACTGTGCAGTTCTGAGATAGACCAGTAGCACCTCACAATGTAATAATAGCTCAGAATGTAATAAAATCATGAGCACATAATGTAATACCATTTTTGTATATAATTATGAGCCTTACTGGTGCCGATCATAATGTAGTAATGGCTCAGATTCAGAATCAGAATCAGCTTTATTGGTATCAGGTATGTGAACACATACAAGAAACTTGACTCCGGTCATTTTGCTCTGCTACAAAATAAAAACAACACTTGAATAAGGGGGAATGAATGGCCCTTAGCAAAGGGCCACCAACCCTATTCTCTCCCAGTCCCTTCTCCAAAATCCACACAACATATGTGGACCAGTAAGGGCAGCCCCTCCAGCAGCCTAGCGACTGTAAAGAGCTAGTCCATGGTTCGATGTCTTGGACAAAAACTGCATTGTTCCTCCTTGATCTGGGGCTCAAAGTTTATAAAGACATTTCTTCCACTACCCAGCAATAGCCCTAGTTAATGTCAGCAGCTCCCTTTCCCCGACAAAAACAGTGTGAGCGAGTTGCCGCCTCCCGCCCCTCTGTTCACCAGAATATTTTCAGAGCTGACTAATGATCTTCCTCTTTAGCCTCACCAAACTACTCCCACACCCGAATTGTTGCCATAGCAAATGCCCTGGCCACAGTACACTTCTGGTAGCCATCCGGTGCTCATCAGCTGCTTCCAGAGACCCACAGAACAACCATGCCTTGTATGACCTCCTTCTCCAGCCTGACGACTCCCCTCACTTCTGGTGTCCACCAGCGGGTTCATGGTTTATTCCCGCGACCAGCACCAGCTATTTTGCGGCCGCAACTTGACCATCTTGACAGGTTCTTCCACCAGGCGTTCCCAGCAGACCGTCACGATTCATTTGGGCCTACCAGGTCTGCCATCTGATCCAATTTACCACCAAGCTGAGATCCTGTCTTCACCAAGCGAATGAGTGACAAGAAAATGTGGTCGCATGTCTATTAAGTCAATATCCAAACCTACAAATACCTAGACTGTTATGGTGCAATTTCCCGAACATGATGTAGGGATAATACACCAATGCGCTTCCATTAATGATCGCGAAACAACACATTTGATTTATTTGATTGGAAAGAGAAAAGAAAAAAAATGAACAAAAATATCTGTCTTTCAGAGATCTGTCTTTATGGGAGCAGACCACAACTTTGCACTGTTTTTGAGCTGAAGCTTCTACAGTGATACAGTCTGTGAGGCCGTCATCGAGTTACAAAATCAGAATGTAACAGATATATCACCATAAGAGCGAAAAACCCGGGTCAACGCGGCATTCCTATTCAAATAAAACCGCGTCAAGCAGAGCCAATAAAATCCTGTTTTTCGCTCCAGGTCATGACCAATTAAATATTAAAATCAAATTCAGTCCTGTACCCCCATTTTTATATTTCATATTTTTGATCTGATTCTAAAGTTGAGATATGAAAAACCAGATAATTTTTGGTGTTTGTATTTTCAATTGTAAATCAAAAATCAAAAAATGAAACATTTACGGATTATTTTGTTTTTCATCTTTTAAACAAAGTACGAATGATACACAGATTCCTAGCCTATGAATTGGAAAACTAAACAACTAAGTGGAAAAAAAGGTAAAAAACACCACTAACAGTTCAGGTAAGCTAAATTAACACATCCAAACTAAATTTGACCCAAGACAATGACTCAAAAGAAAATAAATAAATTATACCCAGACTAACAAACAAACAAGCAAACACAAAAAAATAACCCAGTTATACAATAAATGAATATAACAGAAAACAAACATCTGAAATTCGACCCCCACAGTCCATTCAAACAGGGGATAAAATGATAAAAGAGTCAGAACAAGACCCTGTTAACCATGACGTGCACACTAATCTATGCCACTGACTAGTATATGGTGGCATACAGAGCCGGACATGCGGCCTGAATAGTGACCAGCCGCTGAAACCGCAGGACCGGACAGTGCCGCCGGTGTGCCAGGCTAGACCAGAAAGCAGCAGAGTCAAAACAGCAGGGCTTCTCAGCTGCCCTTACACAGTGGTTAACACAGTGGGGGGAGGGGGTGGCAGAGTCCTAAGCAGTTGGACTATAGACCAGTTTCCAGCCTACCTCAACAAGAAGCTGTGTGCACAGCCTGGCAGGTGTCAACGAAAATAGCCTACTATATATCCGACCAAGCAAACAGGACAAGCGTCCTGCTTCGACCGGTGATGATCAGTCAGTGCACAGAGCAGCGATCTGATGTAAACATCGGTATTAACTGAATAAACTTCATCACCAGAGTCTCCTTCATTAACAACGGGCTCCTCTCATCCTACACCACACCACTGTTTAACGGAGATCTGACATAAATAACAGAGGGAATGTGACCTTAAAAAATATAAAACGTCCTTATCTCAGTCACCACACATCCAAGCAGAACCACAACTGATCAAACCTTCAGGAAATATTTCTTCCCTTCACTCTGGAGTCAAACAGTCAGTATTATCAGTAATCCAGCTCCAACAGGTTAATAATCCACCGATGTTATTCCCATTTACATCCTGTTCCTTGTGGCCAACTGCATTGAACCACCATTGGGGGGGGGCAGTGTGCAAAAGGTTGTGAACCCCTGGTCTAGTGGACTTTGAGAAGGTCCTTCTCTTCGTCTTGGTAGCCAGCCTTGGAGATTCCAGGTGTCCAGCTTACTGAGTCATGATCTTTAATCTCTTATGAAATCCACGTCTCTAATACCGCTTTCAATCACCAGAGGTCCTGGGTCGGACCTCCCGCTGTGTGAGCTGCTGCCTGTTTTTTCCTCCCTTGTACGTCATTTTACATTGCAGATAAAGTTGCAGTTTGTTGATGACCTGAAGAATGGACCGGTCAAACCCCCGCTCTTTCTAAAGGCTGCTGATATTAGAATAAATCACTGTGTCCTGCACGGAGCATGATATCTGCCACCAAATCCCCTCTTTTCCTCAGATGCAGAACGCTGGCATGATAGCTAAAGTGTGGGAGATCACAGTCGCCATCCACCTATGCACTTCCATTAACAATCGTGTTACAGCATATTTGATTTATTTGATTAAAAAAAAGGAACAATAATAATCTCTGCCCTTCAGAGATCAGTCTTTATGGAAGAAGATCAAAACTTGTTTTTGAGCTGAAGCTTCTACAATGATCCAGTCTGTCAGGCTTCCAGTCAGAATGTAACAGGCAGATATATCGGTGTCGGAGAGAAAAACCCGGGTCGACGCAGCATTCCAATTCACATCGAGCAGGGTTGAGATCCCAGGTTGATTGCCGGGTTGTTGACACTCTCTAGCCCCTTTCACATCGAGCGAAAAACCCGCTCGATGTGAACGACTCGACCCAGGTTTTTTGGTCTTGATGACGTAGCCTTACTATCCCGTCTCTGACCCTGATTCCCTTGCTCATATATATTTATGTCTGTGTGTTGTTTTCAAAAAGCAACACCTGAATTCAAATTGTAATTATAGAAGAAAAACTCAGCTTATTCAAACTCACTGAAAGTAGGTCATCTGAAAAATCTTTTTTGATTCAACAATAACGATACCTTCATTTGCTGTCAAATCTAATTTACTTGAATTGAAATATAAATAATCTGTTAAATTATAACGTGTAACACTTTTTCAACAGGAACTCTAAAATCTCCTCAAACTATGAAGACATCATCTCCAGAAGTATTCAGATCTCTTCAGGATCTCCTTCTATCTACCAGCTGAAGCCAAAGAAAAAAGAGTTTGGAACTCTGATTAAAATGACTGTTGGAGTAAGAAATCTGAACAAGACCAATAGAACCATCTTACTGGTTGGAGAATCAGGAGCAGGAAAATCTACTCTGATCAACTCTCTGGTCAACTACACCATGGGAGTGAAGTTTGAGGATGAAGTCTGGTTTCAGATCATAGAGGAGGAGGAAAGAAGTCAAGCAGAAAGTCAGACATCAGATGTGATCGTATACGAGATCTTTGGTTTTGAAGATAAAACTCTGCCCTACTCTCTGACCATCATCGATACTCCTGGATATGGAGACACCAGAGGGATTGAACGTGATCTCATCATCAGTCAAAGATTATTTGACTTGTTTAGATCAGAGGATGGAATTCATGAAATTAATGCAGTGGGTCTGGTGATGAAGGCCAGTGATAATCGACTGAATGACCGACTGTCATACATCTTTAATTCAGTCATGTCTCTGTTTGGAGAAGACCTGGAGAAGAAAATCATCACTCTGATGACACACTCAGATGGAAGAAAACCTAAAAATGTTGTTCAAGCTCTTGAAGATGCAAAAATTAAATGTGCAACAAATGAGATGAATCAACCTGTTCACTTCTTGTTTAATAACTGTCAGAGTGAAGACAGAACAGAGGAAGAAGAAGAAGAAAACCTCCAAAGTGCTGATAAAATATCAGTGAGAGGAATGAGAGCGTTCACTACTTTTCTGGAAAAAACTGCTCCACAGAAACTGATGAAAACTGTGGATGTTCTGAATGAACGTATCAGACTGACAGCCTGCATCCCAAACCTGGAAGAGAGAATCAAACTGACTGAAATGAAACAGAATGAGATCAACCAGATCGAAGAAAAACTGAAGAAACACAAAGAAGAGATGAAGAAGAATAAAAAGTTCACTGTAGAAGTTGATGAGGTCCACAAAGAAAAACAACGTATTGGTGGTGGGATGTGGGGGTTGATGTTTCATAAAGGAGCTGTCTGTTGTACTGTCTGTGAGGAGAACTGTCACTATCCTGGATGCACAATGGCCAGGAAACCTGAACAATGTGAGGTCATGTATAAAGGTCACTGTACTGTTTGTACCAACAAGTGTCCTGTAACAGATCATGTGAAAGAAAAGTGGAAATATGTGACCAAGACGAGGAAAGTTCAGAAAACTGAAGAAGAAATAAAACAGAAGTATGAGAAGAATAAATCAAAGCATGAGAATAAGTTGAGCCTTTTGGAAAATCTTGAGAAAGAAATGAACCAACTGAGATCAGAGAAGTCCCAGCTCCTGGATGCGGCCTACCAACATGTTGTCAAGCTGGAGCAGATCGCCTTGAATGTTGATTCAGTGTCTACTTATGTCCACTTGGACTTTCTGATTGAGAAGATGAAGGAGGGAGGAGACAGAGAGAAGGTCCAGAAACTGGAGGAGATGAAAAACACAGAGGATGAAGGAACCAGAGCAGCACTGAAATACATGAAGACTAAACAGGATCTGGAAAATAAGTTAGATGACTTAGTACTGTAGATGATCATCATGATTGTGATCTTTTAGCTGATCTGATCTTTAAACATGAATCAGCTGTTTGGTTGTGATTGTGTTCAGTGTAATATCCAGTTGATATTTCCTATCAGAAACATGGTGGAGGAAGTATTCAGATCATTGACTTCAGTCAAAGTACCAACACCAACATATTAGTAGTGTTATCAGTTGTCAGTAAAATGTAGTTCATGTATCAGCAGTAAAAGTATTCCATGAGGAAAATGTTGTATCAGTGTGATATGATTGTGTCTCCTATTCCTGGCTTGTTGTTGTCATTCTAATCAGTTTGTACAGAGGATGTTACTCACACTGAACTCAGACACAGTGGAGAAATCTTCTGCTGAGCTGGAGCTCCATCCAACTTTCACACTTGAGTGTTTTTGAAGAGAACAGTCCTGAAATCTGATGTTCTTTGATTTGATTCATACCTTGGATTCTTCATGTCTTCATGTTGGAATGACTAGTTGGAATATTTCAAATAAATTAGTGGAAACATTTGGATAATTTTATGTTACATTATGGAGTCGACATAGTCTTTGCCGCAGGTCTAAATAGAACATGGAAGTGTATTTTGTTATTATTTTAATTTGTTCAGATGCCTATGAAATGGACACAACAGCTCCACATTAACAGCTCATAGACAATGGTGACAAGGCTTGTATCATTAATTTATGACATTTTAAAACCTAAGTGACCCTTTGTGATCGAAGCAGAGAGCAAATCCCTCCTCCACAACATGATGGGAAAAGGAGACCAATGGAATTGTTTAGTTAATTTGTTAAAAATATAAATCTTAAGGTGAGAGATGGCAGACAAACATACATTTTTTTCACCCTTTGATCAGTTTTGAGATTTTTTGCTATTTTACTTCATTAAAATTTCTTCTATTCTTTCTCTCTATTCTTCTATTTTTTTTGTTTGTTTTTTAAAAAAAAGCAGTCAAAATGCACATTAGGTATTCATTCCACTTCACTTTGTACATGTTGCGCCTCTAATTTATTCCTAAATGCACAGTCAACAGTCAACTTTCTAAGCTGATGAGTAGCACTGTGATCCTTGTCTCTACCCCGGCATATAAGGTATCATTTTGAATGTCTTTTTCTCCTACCGGCCCTACTATGGTCATATCCTTTGTATGGGCAACCAATCGTGAAAGAAGAAAGGCCGATCTAAGCTAAACTCGCACTCTCATTGGTTGGTGTCGATTTCTGACAACGTGATTCATTCAAAAGCATCATGTGTGGATATTCTGCTGGTCAGTGTTTATCTGCAAGAGACATTTAAAATGCAGTGAAGTCTTCTCTAAGAACAAAATTACAGCTAAAATTATTAAAAAGAGTTAAAGAAAATTCATCATTAAGAGCCTGATTTATATAACATTCCAAAAACATGGCAAAAATTGATTTATTTGGACTTGTTGCCAGTATTTTGTGATTAATGTAAAGATAAAAAGAGATATCCAAAATTCCCTTTGTAAATACCTGGAAATCTAATATGTTAACAAAATGAAACTATATTATTAACTATATTATTTAGATTTCTGTCCTGAAAATGTATGAAAATTACCTCATATTTAAGTAGATATCTCCTTATTTGCATATTTCAATATGAATTCTCAGAAAACTTGTCATTCAAAAAATATTGTATTTATGTCAGTGATCAACTGGAGAAGTTTCATGGTGATATCTATTAATTAAAAATTGTACCCTATTCAACTGTAGTGCCTTGCCTTAATCTAAAAGGAATGACCAGATGGAATATTTCAGATGTCTCAGGCTGAGTGGAAACATTTGGATCATTTTATATGGTTATTTTTTTTAATTCACTATATTCTGTTGTTCACATTCAATCGTCTCCTGGTTGAAGCAGTTTTCTGTGAATCTTGAATAAAATCTCTGCTTCATGAAATCAGTTTGTTTAGAGTGTCTTCACTGGATCATCAGCTGAGTTCTATTTGGGTGGTTTGTCCCCAAAAGGGAAACACACTGAATACATTGGCCTTGTACACACTAATTTCTTCCATTAACCATGAAAATCCCCAGACTGAAATACTAGTATTTCAGTCTAGGGATTTTTATGGTTTTTGCTTTTTTCTGATTTATCACAGGCTACTTTGATGTTAAGAGTAACATTTCTAATAACTGTCACTGTTCTGTGTTTAATGTCTTCCCATGAACCTGTTTTGAGTTTCCTATTTTATTATGTGTAGTTCTTCCTTGCTTTCCTGTTAAGTGTCATTCCTCTGTTTTGCCCTCTTCATTGGTTGTTTGGTTTCTTCATGTAGCTCTTTGTGAATGTGTCATATTTAGAGACATGGCTTGGCACATGTGGCCCAGCAACTCTTCTTGAAACCTCACCACCTAATTTCCACTTCTCATATTACAAGACAACAGAACCAATTATTGGTCAATTTTAAAATATTCCAGTAAAAACAAGCCATCAGTTAAACAAGCAAGACATGCATACTTTTAGCGTAGCAGACAAACAAAAAAATCCAGAACCAATC
Organism: Mugil cephalus; assembly: GCF_022458985.1. Lineage (NCBI taxonomy): Eukaryota > Metazoa > Chordata > Actinopteri > Mugiliformes > Mugilidae > Mugil > Mugil cephalus. The sequence goes on from NC_061788.1 coordinate 95,781, forward strand.
AACAGACTGTATTTGCCTGCTATCAGTGCCTTACAGCCTTGCTTCAGGGAATAAATGAGAGAGTGTGAAAGAGAGGAGGAGTTGTGAACGCCTATGTGTATGTGTGTGTGTAGGGGGGAGGGGCTTGTGTAAACAGTCCTGCTGTGGGATGGGGCGACGGTGATTTTATTCAATTCAATTCAGTATTATTTATATAGCATCAATAACAATACAAATGGTCTCAAGACGTTTTACAAAAAAAAAAAAAAAAAAAAAAAAAAACGACCTGAAACCTTCAGAGCAGACAAAGACCAGCCAGGTAGAAACAGAGATTATATAGAGAAAACAAGAACAGGAGAAACAGATAAACAGACTACAAACATGGAGCTGAAGGAAACATGTAGGATCTAGTAATATAACACGTAGCTGATGATCTATGAGACAGTTTGTTGGTATAACAGGAATCATGGGCAGGTTGGTGAATTGTTCATCTAGGTAGGAGTGGACAACTGGAGGAGGACATGAAGACTGGGACAGATGTAGTTTATGGAGCTCCACGGGGGAATAAAATGATAAGATATTAGAGGACAGGAGCCAGAGTAGAGAGAGTAGAGGACATGCATTGGAAAAAATGCCTCTCCAAAAAAAAGTAAAAAAACAAAAGAGTTCCAGAGCTTGAGAGCAGAGTGGCTGAAGGCTCTGCTCCCCATGGGGCTTAGGTGAATAGCGGGGACAGTGAGGTGGAGAGGAGGAGGATCTGAGGGAGCAGAGCCTCCAATGCAAAATGAAAGATCTATTGGGAATAAGATCGATGAGATGACACTACAAATCGCAACCAACAAGTGTTTCCGTGACTGTTGTGTTTTGTTATGTAGTATATGGTCCTCTCCATTTGTTCTTAGTATTTGTTTCCTTTTTTGGGGATGTCTATATCAAGTTTAAAGGTTAAAAGGTGATGTACCTATTGTCAGTCCATAAACCTGCTAGACGTAAGGAGACAAGTTGTGTTTGTGAATGGGGGTTCTTGGGGATAAGAACCATATAAAAGGGGTCTGTAAGAGCTGAATGGGAGAGGGGATTCGACGATTGGTTGGAAGCTCTCTCAGATTCGGCTGTGTTTTTGACATCGTTCTATCTTGTAATAAACCTTTTTAAATGCAAGATAAGACTTGTCAGCGGTGATCACTTCTTCCTTCAGCACATCAATATACAACAATTTTGGCGTCACGAACTTGGATGTGTTTGTGGCCTTTCAGCATCCGCTTTCAGTCCCGAGGAGCTGACCCCCCGCATCAGTCGGCTTATACACAGGGTGAGTTTTTCACATTATCGTGCGATGGTTTGCTCGTGGGGACTGTGCTGTGTTGCTGTTCGGTCACACCGTTGGAGACTCTTTGTGGGATGGTTGTTGTGCTGCTGTTGGAAGTTCTTCATCGTTCTAAATTTCTAAATTTAAGGTTTTGTTTGCGTTGCTGACAATGCAAAAGGGGGGAAAAGAGAATATAGATTTAAGGAAATAAGAAGTTAAGAAACTAAGAAGTTAGGAGTAAGGAATAAGAGGAAATAAATGTAGGCCTCCAAATAGAGAAATAGTGAAGAAGAGTATTAAGGAATAGAAAAGGAATAGAAGAAATAAGAGTAGAAAAGCCTAATTAGTAACATGAGGCGCTAAACTCACATCATGCGGGCCCTTTACCGCTGTAACTAGTAGAACACGTGGATTTTAGTTGCAGTGTGAAAATTGGCTTTATTGGCTTTAAAGGAATTGGCTTAAAGTATAAACTATATAAATGAAAATAAAATATATATAGAGAGAGAGAGAACTCCTGGGCCCAGGGGAAATTAGGAACATTTGAATTTTTCAAACAGAGGTAAATTTAGAGGAAAATAGGAATAGAGAATACTCATACTATTTAGCAAATACTGAATATGTAAGTATATTATTATTTTTGTCACCTAAATCTCCTATTTCCTTTCCTCATTTTATTCGTTTTATTCAACATAAAATCTAACATATTACTTCATAAAACCGGTTGACACACACACAACAAGGATCCACAAACTACAAATACAAAACATACAACTTTAAAGTGATCATACATTTCTCTTCCAAATAATTAGGCCTCTAACTTCTACTTCTAACTTTAACTTCTAACTAACTTTTTCTTTTAACTAACTACTATCATCTATTTCACTATTAACCTTTATTCCTATTTTCTTCTCTTTTTCTTCTTAGGTGATTCTTTCTAGCGGTCCTAGACCTGCCCTCGTAGCCTGAAGCTATAGAACCCCTTTTACTCTATTCCTATTTAACTCTTATATTTTTAAGGACATTTGATAAATATATGAGCCTGAGAAGGACGTTTGATGAGCCTTTAAAGGACGTTTGATAAAAATAGCATGAGTCTTTTGTGGGGACTTTGTTGGTTAAAATAGTATGAGCCTCTGTCTGGGGGACTTTGGAAACTGTTAAAATATATGAGCCCAAGGAAAGGACTTTATATTTAAAGAAATGAGAAAGGAAAGTGTTGGCCGGAATGTGTTATGTGTGTCATGTTAATAGTTTATTGTATTTAGTTGTTTTATAAAGCGTTAAATTGTTTGTTTGTTCTCTCCTTTTATGGGGTGAGAGTGTAAAAAGGGTGCAAAAGGACACGGAGGGTGTCTGGAAGCAGACGAGAGGACAGCTGGTCTACCTCACAACAGACTTGCGGCTTGCAGACGACGCATCTGTACCCAGCAATTAAGGCCAGTGTGATTTTATCCACAGACTCTTTCTAATCTACCAGCTCTTTGACCTCTATGCATTTGTTAATGGTTGATATTGATGATACATATATAGTTTGATTGGTAATAAGATCATTTTCAGTTTTGGGGTAATAAGAGTATATTCATTTGTTTGCATATAATATATATATGTGTCGCAGTTTGAAGCTTGGCAATGACTGACCGTTCCAATGATAGAGTTTAATAGAAAATAACAGAGTTTGATTTGTGCTGAGTTGGGGAAGCTTTACCTTGCAAATGGACTGGTTGTGTGTACTTGGTTAACATTGTGTGTGGACCTGGCGTTGTTTATTTTTATATCTGTAAGTTTGTTTCTTGAATCCTCTGAAGTTGGCAAATGTATTCATTTGTTTGTTGATTGTAGTGATTGTGCACTTTGAGGAATATAGGTAGTGATAATAATAGCGTATTAATTAAAATAACATAATAAATACATAAATAAAGTTAAGGCAATTATTAATTAGGTTAGATTTAATAACAAGAATAAAAGGGGGTCACTTCTTTGTTAAAGATGGATAACTTAAAAATAATTACTCCTGTTGAGGTGGTTCAGAAGAATAACCCTTTAATTAAAGGCATCGCAAAAATGTCACAGAAGTGGGGTAAGCGTTGGCCTGAAATTGATCAACCATGGCCAGTGACAGGAACCTTTAATCCAGAAGTGATAAAAAAACAATACAGGTGCTTGTGTCCGTATATATGGCAGACGAAAAGAGAAGAAGAAAAGGTGAAAGACGTAAACAGAAGAGACAAACAGAGCAGGAGGGACAGAAATGGATGGCGATGAAGAGAGGCTGTGAAGAGAAAATTGCGGATGATATAAAAAAGAATGTGAAAACAACAGACAATTTAATGTCAGAGATTGATATACCCTTCTCACATGTGGTACCAGTACAGCGACCTCCACGATATCAGAAGGAGATGGAGCTCAGGGAGGTTTATCCTCAGCTCCCAGTAATTAGCCAAGAAGGTAATTACCACATTAAGAATGAGGCTGAGCAAGTTATAGAAGTGGGGAAAGCAGAGACAACTATAAGGATGTACCCGAGTACCAAAAGTAAGAAGAAAACGACACATTTGTAGACCAGAGGGCAATTGAGGATTAAAAGGATGGATTTTGGAGAAGAGGATGATCACAGTGATCAAGAAGAAGCCATGGGAGGATATGATCCGGTAGACAGACGACTACTGGCCAGAGCAGAAAGAAGAGGAGGCAAAACTGGAAGAAAATCTGAGAGCTTATGTATAAAGAGCCTATCAAGTATGGAGAAATGTCACAGGACATGATCCGGAAGAAAGCCAGATGGAGCAATCAATTCTGCGAGCTAAGATACAGAAGGGGCTGCCTCTACCAGTGAGGAGCAAATTGGCAGAAATGGTTGGTCTTGGAAATATGGCGAAGGGGATGTATACAGATCACGTAGCACATCAAGCAGAGCTGTATAGGAAGAAGGAACATGATCAGAAGGAGCAAGATCAAGAGACTCTCCGGAAGCTTAATCAAATACAATTGGTGGATAATAAGAAGAAGGAGAAGAAGCAGGCTTTAGTTTTAAAGAGTCAGCCTGAACAAAATCAGTCGTCACCACAATTACAGCCAAACCAGGTTCAGTTTCAGCCACCTCAGCCGCCCTCAGTGGTCCCTGTAGTGTATAACACACGACCAATTTTTGGCCAGCCGCAGATATGGAGAGGAAGAGGTCGAGGAACTTTTGGAAGAGGAAGAGGAAACTTTAATTTCCAACAGTTTCCAGAAGTGTGCTATAACTGTGGACAGTTTGGACACTTTGCTCAAGAATGCACTAGACCAGGAGGGAACTTCAGGGGAAATTTTAGAGGAAATACAAGAGGAGGATTCAGAGGCCAGTCAATGATAATCCGGGGACCAGTGAACCCTTTCAGGGGTCCAGAGCCAGGATTTTAGCGGTGCCCGGAAAACTCGAAAGGGGGGTGTCAGCTGGTAGTGTCAGGGCTGGAACAAGATCAAGAACAATAATGGTGAAAGTAAATAATCGACCATTAGAAGTGATGGTAGATAGTCGAGCAGCTTTCACCTGTATTCGGTCTGAAGATGCTATACACCTACCTATGTCTGGTCAATTAATAAGGACAATCGGGTTTGAGGGAGTGAAACAGCTGGTACCTCTTACAAAACCAATTGAACTCTGTTATAAGAATCAAAAGACTACAATACCTATATTGGTTTCAGAACACACACCAATTGCACTTCTAGGAAGAGATGCTTTATGTAGATTAAAGTGCATTATAAAGTGTACACTGGATGGCTGTTTGGTGGAGATGCCACTTGATTCTGTCTGCCAACTATTGATTACACTGGATATTGATGCTTCTTCAGTATACTGGATTGGAGAACTTAGTGCAGAATTTTTGGAACCTGTTAGATTGTGGGAGAAGTTCATTGTAGCAAATATGCCTGATGCGAAGCTTCCAGAGTATTCCCTTCACTGTATACTTAAACATTTTAAGGATGCTGTCCAATCAAATTCTGACGAGTGGTTAAGTCATCAACCAAGAGAAGTTGAACTCACTTCGTCTTGCATAATTTTGGGACCACAAGGAGCGGCAATGATGATCAACATGAATGAATATCTGAGTAAGGAATATGAAATCAAAGAGAGTGTACCACATGTGACTTTGATGGTGTCTGAGGACTATAAACAGAAACATATAGGAGACATGATGGCGGAGGCTGTAAAAGCTGTTTTTGCACCAGTAAAGGGGAATTCTGCCATCTATAGGAAGTGAAGACCAGCAGTTTCTCAAGATTAAGATATCTGCTCGAGGTCATGGGTGACCACAAGTAGTTCAATTGACACATGAAGCAATGTGTGGAGCTGAAATGGACATGGATGTCTCGAGGAGAGAGATGTTACAGCAAGTACCTGAATGTTTGTGGTCTCGACACAGTACTGATATAAGTCTTGTTAAATCAGCTCAACCAGTGAAAGTGGAACTCAGACCTGGAACCAGACCTCCTTGGAAGAATCAGTATCCACTGAAAGAAGAGGCAATTCGAGGGATTGAACCACAAATTGAAGGACTTTTGAAAGCGGGAGTTTTGAAGATAACCCAAAATCCTATAAGCAATACGCCATTGCTGCCTGTACAGAAACCATGCGATTCTTACCGTATGGTTCATGATTTGAGATTTGTGAATGAAGTAGTAGCCGATTTTCCAGTAGAAGTGCCAGATCCGCATACTTTGTTAGCTCAAATTCCCCCAAATGCCACACATTTCACAGTGTTAGATTTATGTGGTGCTTTTTTCAGTGTTCTACTTAGTGTAGAGAGTCAGGGTTTATATGGGTTTACTTACAGGGGACAGTTTTATGAGTATAAAAGATTGCCACAGGGATTTAAACATAGTCATCATATCCTCAATAAAGTGCTGAAAGATGATTTGGCGGGAATAGATCAAAAACTAAAAAGTACAGTGGTTCAATATGTGGATGACATCATTATTTGCTCACCAGATAAGGAAACATGTCAAGAAGATTCAATGAAGTTGTTGCAGATTTTGGCAGAAAATGGTCACAAGGTCTCACAGAAAAAGTTGCAGTATTGTAAGGAGAAGGTAGTTTATTTGGGTCAAACTATAACACAGGGACACAAAAGTATTTCTGACAGTCATTTAGAGGCTATTCGAAAGGCTCCAAAGCCCCGAACAGTCAGAGAGATGATGACATTTCTTGGTATAACTGGTTACTCTTCAGCATGGATTGAAGATTATGCTAGTTTAACGGGACCTTTAAGGGCTATGATTAAAGATACTGGTAATGCACAACTTCACTGTAATCTGCTTTGGATACAGGATGGTCTATTAGCTTTTGAAACAATTAAATAGAGGCTACAAGAAGCTCCAGCATTGGCACTTCCAGATTATTCTAAGATGTTTTTGTTGTATGTATCTACCTCAGCTGGAGGAAGATATGCATGTGCAGTTCTTTGTCAGCCAACAGGTACAGGGACAAGTCCTCAACCTATTTCATATTATTCTACTGCTTACTCAGATGTTGAGCTGGGACTACCACTGTGTTATAGAGCGCTGGTGGGAGTTTATTTAATGTATGATAAAGCATCTTCGGTTACGATGGGATACCCAGTGAAAATTCTTACTCATCATAGTCTCAGAAATCTTTTGAACTATGGCAAGTATACATTGACTATGCCTAGACTTAGGGATTATAATACTCTTTTAGAACAGGAGGATGTCACATTAGTAAGGTGTGTTACAGTAAATCCAGCTGAGAATTTGCCAACTCCGGAAGATGGGGAACCACATGATTGTGTTCAAGAAGCAGAGAAATATTCGAGACTGAGGTCAGATTTGCAAGCTCTTCCATTGCATTAGTCAGATTTAGAGTATTGGACTGATGGGTCCTGTTATCGTGTGGGAGATAAGTTGAGTGCTGGTTATGCAGTGATAAAAGCCCAGGGAACAGGATTTGTCGTTGAGAAAGCTGAAGTGGTACCACAGCCTGCATCAGTGCAGCTTGCTGAATTGGTGGGGTTAACTGAAGCATGTCTTTTAGCGGAAGGTAAGTGTGTGACGATCTATACAGATTCTGCATATGCTCATAATGTGTGTCATTTGTTTGGATCGGTACGGAAAAATCGAGGGTTTAAGAAAACAGATGGTTCTCCAATACAGCATCAAACTCAGATAATGAAACTTCTCCATGCTATGATGAAACCTAAAGAAACAGCGATAGCTAAATGTGCAGCACACAAGAAGGATGTCTCAAGAGTCTTTGGAGAAACCATGAGGGGCTGATAGTAGCACCTCCAGATTTGTTGGGATTGATGATTCGAGAGGCACATGGCTTAGCCCATGTTGCAAGGGGGGAAGTTAGAAGAAAGATTGTGAAAGAGTATGGCTTTTGGGCACCATATTTGCTTGAGCAAATTGATCATATCATAAGCAGGTGCACTATTTGCGTGAAAAATAATGTTTGGAGGGGTGTAATGGTTCCTCCAGGTCATATTCCAACGCCGAGTGGTCCAATGCGTGAATTGGTGGTGGATTTTGTTGATATGATAAAACCAGTTGCAGGTAAAAGATATATGTTAGTTGTTGTGGATAGATTTTCACGGTGGCCTGAGGCTTGTCCAACTAAGCGGAAGGATGCTCAGTTTCTGTGCAGAGAGGTCATAAGCAGGTGGGGACTTCCTCATCGAATATCTTCGGATAATGGGAAGGAGTTTGTGGATAAAACTGTGAAACTGATCTTACAAAAATTGGGGACTAAACAGCGTCTGGGGCAGTTTATCATTCACAGAGTCAAGGAAGAAATGTGTGTGTGTTGATGTTTGTTTTTGAATATATTGTGTTTATTTGTTTTAATGTTTGCAAAGATACTGGTGTGCTGTCTTTTCTCCACTTAGAAGGATATTGAAGGAGTATCATTGAAAGAAACTGGGTGTTCGGGGACTGAAGGACCCTGAATTAGGACGCTGTGATGAAGCTTTGCAGTGCCAGTGGGATACGAATGGAACGAAGTGGAAAAGAATCACAGTGCAACATACTTTTGTTTTGTCAATGTTGTAATGAATGTAATTGAGTTATGTGTTTGTTAGGAAAGTGAATTTATTGGAACCTCAGCTGTTTTGTTTTCTTTTCGGGGTGTGTAGGGAAAGTAATGTTAGTCCAGTTCAGTTTTATTTATATAGCGCCAATAACAATACAAATCGTCTCAAGACGCTTCACAAAAACCAGCCTGCAACCTCCAGAGCAAGCCTGAGGGCGACGGTGGCAAGGAAAAACTCCCTTTTAACAGGAAGAAACCTTGAGCAGAACCCAGCTCATATGGAGGGACCCATCTGCTGAAGATCAGCCGGTTAGAAACAGAGAAGATAGAGGGAAAAGAAGAGCAGGAGAAACAAGATAAACAAACTTCTGTCATAGATACATACATCAAGCGGAAGGAAACATGTAGGATCTAGTAATATAACACATAGCTGATGATCTGTGACAGTTTGTGAGTATGACAGGAATCATGGGCAGGTTGGTGAATTGTTCATCTAGGTAGGAGTGGACAACTGGAGGAGGACATGAAGACTGGGACAGATGTAGTTTATGGAGCTCCACAGGTCTGATACACAGCACTCCAAACCATGAAGACTGGGCTGGTTGATGAGGCCATGGCAGCAGATGTAGCTTAGAACTCCACAGGTCAGATATTCAGCCCTCCAGACCAGAGACTGATAGCTGAAGGCTCTACCTCCCATTCTACTTTTAGAACCTCTAGGAACCACAAGCAGACCTGCACTTAGAGATCGTAGTGATCTGTTGGGACAGTATGGTTCTGTGAGGTCTTTCAGATATGATGGAGCTAGGCCTTTCAGGGCCTTGTAAGTAAGGAGGAGGATTTTAAATTAAAGTCTAGATTTTAAAGGGAGCTAATGAAGAGAAGCTAATACTGGAGTAATATGATCTCTCTTGCTAATTCCTGTCAGTGCTCTTGCTGCAGCATTTTGAATCAATTGGAGGCTTTTTAAAGAGCTACTTGGACAGCCAGACAGTAACGAGTTACAATAATCCAGCCTGGAAGACACAAATGCATGAACTAGTTTTTCTGCATCACTCTGAGAAAGAATGCTCCTAATTTTGATGATATTACGAAGGTGAAAGAAAGCAGTCCTGGTCACCTGCTTTATGTGAGAATTAAAGGATAGATTGATAATGAATCTCTGACATGTTTAGAGCCTTCAGTTTTGTCTGAGTTTAAAAGTAAAAAATTACAGGTTATCCAAGCCTTTATGTCTTTAAGGTGCTTGGAGTTTAACCAGCGAATTAGTTTCATCGGGTTTCATGGATAAATATAGCTGGGTATCATCTGCGTAGCAATGGAAGTTTATGCCGTGCTTTCTAATAATATTGCTTAAGGGAAGCATGTATAATGTGAATAATATTGGTCCTAGCACAGAACCCTAAGGAACTCCATAGCTTACTTTGGTATATATAGAAGAGTTGTTGTTTACATGGACAAACTAAAACCTGACTGAAACTCTTCAAACAAACCATTCCTGTTTAAATGATCAAGCAACTGATTTGTCACACCATGGTGAGGGTGTCTTGTCTTGGGTTTGTTTTGTCCTGTCATTTCCTGTTTATTTTGAAAAGTAATTCTCCTCTGGTTTCAGGTCACTTGCCCTTCCTCGTGTGTCTCTGTCTGATTGCCCTAAGTGTTTCCACCTGTCCCCTATTTACCTCCATGTGTTTAAGTAGTCTGTGTTCCCCTTGTCTTGTGCCAGAGTGTTATCGTCCTCAACCTGCACCCGTGCCTTGTTTCATGTCTTCAACCATAGAAGTTTTCAAGTAAGCCTGTTATTCCTCTCGAAGAGAGAGTTTTTGTTTGTTAATTCTTTCCTTAGTTTAGATCCTTAGTCCTGAGGTTTTCCTCCATTCGGAGTGTTTTGTGTTTTTTTTTCGATTTGTTTCTTTGATTTGAGTTTTTCCTCCTTCTGGAGAGTTTTTCGTTCTCAGAAGTCAGATTAGCGTCTAGGTTTTTTTTGTAGCCATTTGTTTGTCCCTCTGTGAGGGATCTCTGGAGAATCCAATAAAAGCCTTTTGTCATTTCTTATCTCTGCATTCTGAGTCCTGCTTTGAGTCTCGGCCTGACATGATTGACAACAACCCTTTCCAAAACTTTAGAGATAAAAGGAAGGTTGGAAATTGGCCTATAGTTGGCTAAAACATCTGGGTCAAGAGTGGGTTTTTTAAGTAATGGTTTAATTACAGCAGTTTTAAAAGACTGGGGCACATATCCTGTTAATAAAGATAAGTTTATCTGATTTAATATGGAGGTATTAATTAATGGATAAACCTCCTTGAGCTGCTTAGTTGGGATGGGGTCTAGAAGACAAGTTGATGGTTTAGATGCTGTAATAACTGAAGTGAGCTCAGGAAGATCAATTAGGGAGAAAGAATCCAAATATTGACTAGGTCCTACAGAGGTTTCTAATGCCACTGTACTTACATCTTTGACAGATGGAAGGGTGCTAGGAATTTTATCTCTAATGCAACAATTTTATCAGAGAAGAAGCTCATGAAATCATTACTGCTGAGGTCTGAAGGAATAGATGGCTCAACAGAGCTGTGACTTTGTCAGCCTGGCTACAGTGCTGAAAAGAAATCTGGGGTTGTTCTTGTTTTCTTCTATTAATGAAGAATAATACGCTGTCCTAATCTTACGGAGAGTTTTTTTATAAGTTGTTAAACTATCTTTCCAGGCTATGTGAGCTTCTTCAGAACTAGTGGAATGCCAAATTCTTTCCAGCTTTCGAACTGTCTGCTTTGAACTACGCAACTGTGAATTATACCATGGAGCTACCCTCCTTCGATTTACCACCTTCTTTTTAAGAGGAGCAACTAGATTTAGAGTTGTACTAAGCGATGCTGTCGTGCTGTCAACAAAACAATCTATTTGTGATCGAGTTAGATTGTGGTTGCTGATATCCACATCACTAACATAAGGCACTGAGGTAAATACTCAAGGTATTAATTCCTTATATCTAGTCACAGCATCATCAGATAAATGTCTACCATAACGAAATGTCTTTACAATTTCTGTGTAATTACTTATGGTGAATTCAAATGTTACAAGAAAATGATCGGACAATAGAGGGTTGTGAGAATATATGGTTAGACCTTCAGTTTCTATGCCATAAGTTAGTACAAGATCTAAGGTGTGATTGAAATAGTGAGTTGAACTATTTACATTCTAAGAAAAGCCAATTGAGTCTAATAATGACATAAATGAAGAGCTAAGACTGTCACTGCCAACATCAACATGGATGTTAAAGTCACCTACTATAATGACTTTATCTGTTCTAAGCACTAAATCCCATAGAAACTCAGAGAATTCAGCTAAAAATTCAGAGTAAGGAGCAGGTGGGCGATACACCACAATCGTGAGTAGCTAAAAATGTGGCACGACGAGCAGGAGAGAGAAGGAGAAGCAGAGGGAGAGAAAGTAGCCATAGTTAACCGCTAAATACACCAAAGTTGATTAAACTGAGATGAAACGTGAGATTAACAAGGTGCTACAGAGGACAGATGGTTGGGTAAACTCAAAATACGAGTTTCACCACTTATACAGAAAATGTTTAACGGAGCTAAAACAGTGTGAGCACACACAGCAGCGGTGCAGAATCCGGAAGTGAGGCAATACGCTTACTCAGGTGACGAACGTAGGACAGACGTAAACAGCAGACCAGGACAGTTAGGTAGGGAGAGAACCAATGGAGGGTCCGATGGGTCGACCAGCCTGAGATTGGATGTTGTTTTGATTTATTTTCTGAGGTATCCATATATACACTCTGCTTATGTTTCGTTATAAAGATTTCTAAAATCTTCTTTTTCTTAGTAAGCTTGGAGTACTAATGTGTGGTCGCCTAAGGCAGAGGGGCCGTGAGAGAATTTCCTGTCTTGACTGAAAGATGAACATTTTATGAAAGATGACTGCCTGGCAGGTTTTTGCTCTCACACTCCATGAATTTGTTGTATTGTTAAGAGTTGTGCTATAGTTGGCACATGTAGGAGGAACATGTATTTATGTTATAACAGTGAATATGTTTGTGTTGTTTTTTGTTGGTCGAGGCTTTATGAGCCTCGAAGGGGGGAAATATGTAGTATATGGTCCTCTCCATTCGTTTTTAGTATTTGTTTCCTTTTTTGGGGATGTCTATATAAAGTTTAAAGGTTAAAAGGTGATGTACCAGTTGTCAGTCCATAAAACTGCTAGTCGTAAGGAGACAAGTTGTGTTTGTGAATGGGGGTTCTTGGGGATAAGAACCATATATAAGGGGTCTGTAAGAGCTGAATGGCAGAGAGGATTCAACGATTGGCTGGAAGCTCTCTCAGATTCGGCTGTGATTTTGGCATCGTTCTATCTTGTAATAAACCTTTTTAAATGCAAGATAAGACTTGTCAGCAGTGATCACTTCTTTCTTCAGCATATCAATATACAACAGTTAATAAGAGAGACTGAGCTACAACAATCCACACTGGACTTGGCTATCGAGCTAGCAGGTCGCATGGTCCATCGCCACGACAGGAACAGCGACTCCGGTAAGAGCAGAGGAGGGGGGTTGTGCATCTATACCAAGGACAGCTGGTGCAGAAATGCAGAGACTGTAGACAGATGTTGTTCCTCGACTTGGAATATTTGACTGTGAGATGCAGACCCGTCTATCCACCCCGTGACTTTGCCGTTGTCAAGGTAACAGCCGTATACATTCCACCCGACGTTATTGCTAACATAGCTCTGGAGGAGCTACATAGAGGTGTTAGCAGCCAGCAGAGCTCTCATCCTGATGTAGTGCACATCATATCAGGGGACTTTAACCATGCTGAATTGAAATCAGTACTACCTAAACTCTATCAGCATGTCCAATGTGCAACAAGGGGTCTAAACACACTGGACAAAGTCTGTAGCAACATTCAGAGAGGCTATAGAGGAAGACCACTACCACATCTGGGTCTGTCAGGTCATATCTCCATGCTGCTGATTCCTGCATACACCCCCCTCAGGAGGAGAGCCCCCCCCCCCCAACTACAAAAACTGTGAAAACATGGCCAGAGGGTGCCCTTGCTGTATATTGATGTGCTGAAGTGCGCTGAAGAAAGAAGTGATCACCGCTGACAAGTCTCATTTTGCATTTAAAAAGTTTTATTACAAGAAAGATCAGTGTCATACTCTTGCCGAATCTGAGAGAGCTTCTGGCCAATCGTTGAATCCTCTCTCTCGTTCAGCTCCCACAGTCACCTTATATAGGATGGTCATCCATAAGAATCCCCATACACAAACAAAACTTATGTCCTTACGTCTGGTTAGTTTTACGAGCTGGCATCTGGTAAATGACCCCTTGACCTTTAAACTTTATACACACTTCCCCAAACACAGGAAAGGGACAGGAGAGAAAAACAAGAAGATAATATACTACACCCTACACCAGCTGCAGGACTGTTTTGAAAGCACAGATTGGAGTGTGTTTGAACACCAGGGTTTAGAGGAGTACACCTCATCTGTGCTCTCCTACATCAACTTCTGCGTGGATAGTGTCACTGTTGACAAACGTCTCCGGGTATATTCCAACCAGAAACCCTGGATGACAAAAGAAGTCAAGGCACTGCTGAGGCAACGTGATGACGCCTTCAGGTCAGGGGATGGAGTGCAGTACAGCGCAGCCAGAGCTGACCTGAGGAGAGGCATCAGAGACGCCAAGACAGCCTACAGGAGGAAGGTTGAGGATCACTTCACCGAGAACAACACGCGCCAGGTGTGGCAGGAACTCCAGCACCTCATGCACTTCAAGTCGAGTAGCAGCACGACAGCAGAGGGCGACACTAGGCTCGCGGAGAAGCTCAACCACTTCTTCACCCACTTCGAGGTGGAAGGACATGAGACAGCCACAGCTCGTCCACTGAACTGCAACAGCTCCAGCTTCTCGGTGCAGGAACATGAGGTGAGGTGCACACTGAAGGCAGTGAACCCTAGGAAGACTCCAAACCAGATGGAGTGACTGGAAGGGTCCTCAGAGAGTGTGCAGACCAGCTGGCCGGGGTCTTCACCATGATCTTTAATGAGTCACTGTCCCTGTCCTTCATCCCACCATGCCTGAAGTCGGCTACAATCGTCCTGCTGCCTAAAAAGACCACCGTCAACAGTCTTAACGACTATAGACGAGTTTCTTTGACACCTGTGGTCATGAAGTGCTTCGAGAAACTGGTCCGACGCCACATCACGTCCTGCATCTCACCCACATTCGTCACCCAGCTCCTGCTATGTTGTGCGCAAATGCATGGGAGAATACGGTGGTAGAGGTGAGTGACAGTTCTGAGTTTGAGCCTTTCATTATAGACACACAGGTGTCTTTGTTGCGTGACACGGGGGCCTGACATTCTTTCATTGTGCAGTCAGCATCCCTTTTTCTTCGGATACGCAGACCAGTGATTTCTGGAAGTTGTTCCTGTTTGTGCCATGACGCGCGCTCATAGTAAATGTGAGGCTGCGCCATCGGAAGCTGTGGCCTCAGTGGAACCTGTTATGCTGCCTGAATTGCCTCCACTTGTGTCCAGAGATGGGTGGGTTGAGGCACAAAAATCTGATGAATCATTGTCTTCCCTGTGGGAGCAGGGGAGCAGGTTGTGCCGCGTCACGAGGTTGGCGAGGTAGCCCAGGGCTACTTTGTTCAGGATGGGGTCTTGATCCGTAAGTGGTTGCCTTGTGGTGATGTTGTGGGAACGCCTGTGCTTCAAGTTGTGGTGCCACGGAATTTTCGTTCCCAAGTTTTGAGAACTTCAAACCTATCTGTCGGTGCTCAAACATTTTTTCTGGCCACGCGCCAAGAAAGATGTGGCTGCGTATATTAAGACGTGTCATGTTTGCCAGCTGACGGGGAAACCCAACCAGCGTGTAAAGCCGGCACCGTTGCAGCCCATCTCTGTTGTGAGTGAATCGTTCGAATACCTGATTGTAGACTGTGTGGGGCCTTTTTCCCTAGTGCTAAGTCGGTTTCTAAGTATCTGTTGACTGTAATGTGTCAGTGTAATCGTTACCCAGCGGCTTATCCACTTCGTTCCATCACCACCAAAGCGGTAGTTAAAGCGCTAGCACAGTTTATTTCAGTGTTCGTAATACCCAAGGTCATACAGAGTGATCGGGGGTCCAATTTTACCTCACATTTGTTTGCTAAAGTGTTAAAAACGCTGGGGGTTAGCCACAATCAGTTCACTCCGTATGCTGCGCAAAGTCAGGGTGCGTTGGAAAACTGGGGCAGGCTCAGGTGAAAATGAAAGCCCAGTATGACCAGGGTACGGTGCACTAGGAGTATAGTCCTGGGGACCAGGTCTTCGCGCTGACACCGCTGGTCACGTCGCCATTTCAGGCTAAATTTGTTGGCGCGTATACTGTGTCTGAAAGGGTTTCTGATGTTAACTATCTTGCGCTACACCAGGTCGAGGGAAGTCGTCTCAGCTATATCATGTGAACCTGCTGAAGCTGTATTATCAGCGCTCTGCGCAAGGTGAGTGCATAAAAAGTGACTTGGGTCCAGTGCTCGCAATGGACGCCTGTGGTGTGGTGCAGGAGACAGACGGCGTTCCTGAGCCTGATGATAGTTTGTTGAGTGATAGGTTAAAGAATTCTGAGTCTTTGTGTAATCTGCTTTCCCGGTTGGCACACCTGACCCAAGAACAGCGTGTGGAGTTGGTGGAGCTAGTCGGTAGATTTCCGCAGCTGTTTGGGGATGTTCAATCGTGCACATCTTGGATTGAGCATGATATTGATGTGGGCGAGGCGCAGCCGATCAGACAGCGGTTTTACCGCATGAGTCCTGAAAAACATCTGAACACCGAAATGGATTACATGTTGAAAACTGGTATTGCTGTTCCATCTGCGTCAAGCTGGGCGTCTCCTTGTGTGTTGGTGCTGAAGTTAGATCAGACTCTGCGGTTTTGCACAGACATGAGGAAGGTTAATTCTGTCATTATTTCCGATTCATTCCCGTTGCCGCGCATGGAAGATTGTAT